>NC_142877.1:34903712-35055227 GCF_051225735.1 Oryctolagus cuniculus
ACAACATACCCTCCATTGTCACTTTCCCTTCCTTGTCTCATTTTCCCCCTCCTCCTTCTCTGTCTCATTTTCCCCACCTCTTCCTCCTCTTTGTTGAGATTACCTTCCAAATATACCTAAATCCTGGTCTCAAGGTTGCTTCTGAAAGAGCCCAAACTGGGAAAAAACAAAAAAAAAAACAAAACAAACAAACAAACAAAAAAACCTACAGTATTGTGATTAAGTCTCCTGGCAAAAAACTCTGAAAATATAATCCCTTACTTTCTGTTAATTACAAAATAAACATTCCCCAGCCTGGAGAATTTGTCCTTGTCTTCTGCATTTGAGAGGTGGTTTAAGTGCATTCGTACAGTAGCTACTACTTTGGACAAAATTTCATGATACCTGAAAGAAAATATGAAAATGACTAGATATTATATGTAACTTTCCTTTAAGACAAGTATGTTAAGGGCAGGAAAAAAATGAGATTTTAAAAGACCCACCATGAGGTGCCGGTGCCATGGCTCACTTGGCAAACCCTCCACCTAGCAGTGCCAGCATCCATATGGGCGCCGGGTTCTAGTCCCGGTTGCTCCTCTTCCAGTCCAGCGCTCTGCTGTGGCCCAGGAAGGCAGTGGAGGATGGCCCAAGTGCTTGGGCGCCTGCATCCATGTGGGATACCAGGAGGAAGCACCTGGCTCCTGGCTTTGGATTGGCGTAGCTCTGGCCGTAGTGGCCCTTTGAGGGGTGAACCAATGGAAGGAAGACCTTTCTCTCTCTGTCTCTCTCTCTCTCTCACTGTATAACTCTATCTGTCAAATATAAAAATAATAATAAAAAAAGGACCCACCATGAAACCTCATGAGTGCCTACTGGGATTGGACCTGTGTGTAGAAAGGATGTATATGAGAATTTTGCCTGAGAATTAGGACCAGTTGGATGGATGGATGGATGGATGGATGGATAGATGTATAGATGGATGGAAGAATGGATGAATGGATAGGTGGGTAGAGGATAGATGATAGAGATCAATGATAGATACATATCTAGATAGATACAAAGATGGATTTATTGTAAGGAGTTGGAGTCCATGATTGAGGGGGATGGTTGGCAAATCCTAAGTCTGTAGCATAAGCTGTCAGGAGGTGTAAACAGAAAGCTCCTGAGCAGGAACTATCCCTGAAGTACACAGGCAGAATTTCTTCAGGGAAACCTCCATTCTCCCTTAAATCCTTCAGTATGCACATCTTAAGAGCAAGGACATTCTTTTACATAACCATATTGCAGTTGTCAAAATTTCTACTTTTGTTAAAGCATTGGATAAAATCAGGCCCACCCAGATCATTGGGAACTATCTTTTTTACATAAAATCAACTCATTACAGATGTAATTGCATCTAGACAATTCTTTGACAGCAAACCTAAGATTGGTGCTTAACTGAGTCACTAGGTATTATAACCTAGCTGCTATGGTTTAAACATATTTGGCTCACCATAATTCATATAGATGTTTAAATGTAAAAGTCTTAAGTTGGGGGGCCAGCAATATGGTCTAGTTGGTTAAGCCACTGACTGTAACACCAGCATCCCATTTGTGCACCAGTTCAAGTCCCAACTGTTCCATTTCCAATCATTTCCAATCCATTAGCTCCCTGCTAGTGTACCTGGGACAACAGAAGAAGCTGGACAAAGTACTTGGGCCCCTGCCATTCATGTGGGAAACCTGGATTGAGTTCCCAGCTCCAAATTCAGTCTGGCCCAGACATGGTATTGCAGGCATTCGTAGAATGCGAGTGGATGAGAGATCTTAGTCTCTGTCACTTTTTTTTTTTTTTGACAGGCAGAGTGGATAGTGAGAGAGAGAGAGACAGAGAGAAAGGTCTTCCTTTGCCGTTGGTTCACCCTCCAATGGCCACCACAGCTGGTGCACTGCGGCCAGCGCACCGTGCTGATCCAATGGCAGGAGCCAGTTGCTTCTCCTGGTCTCCCATGGGGTGCAGGGCCCAAGCACTTGGGCCATCCTCCACTGTACTCCCTGGCCACAGCAGAGAGCTGGCCTGGAAGAGGGGCAACCGGGAAAGAATCTGGCTCCCGGACCGGGACTAGAACCTGGTGTGCCGGCGCCACTAGGTGGAGGATTAGCCTAGTGAGCCGCGGCGCCGGCCATGTTACTTTCCCAGTCTCTCACTCTCACTCTGACTTTTGAATAAATACATAAATAATGTTTAAAATGTCCTCCAGAAAGAGGGCTGATTAAGTATAGACTCGTCACTAACTGAGAGCAGGCAGGCAGATTGCATATCTCCAGTTTCAGCCCCAGATAGGACCTCTCATCTATACAAGAGGTCTTCAGAGTCCATGAAAACTTCCTATTTTGAAAAAAAAGCCTGCATAGATTTCTAATTTTTGTGTCAAAACACTTACCTATCTTTTAATGCCATTTTCCAGAAACTTTTTGAAGCTCTCCTCATATAACATATGCATGTCTGTTACAGATCGAAACCTTCCATTCTGCCAAATGCTAGATTGACTGGAGTGTTGAATTAATCAGCAAACCTTGTTCTGCCTGGTGTGGTTTCCTTAATTCATTCAGCAGATCTTTATTGAGCACAGATAATGAAAACACTGTCTGCTCCTTGTTCTTTCCTGCAGTGCATCACAAGAGAGTGACTCGTTCAGGTTGTATTTCCCGGATTTCTGCCTCTTCTGGCTTCCAAATAGATTCAAACAATGGAAAGAGATAAACAAGAAAGGAGAGGAGAAGACAACATGGTTTCTCATCCTCTCTTCACCTTCTACAGTGCACTAGGCAATTGCTATGTCTGTCTCCCCCACAGCTCCAGCCACTACCAGGTGACCTCTCCCCTGGGCTCTGGCAATACCACCCACTCCCTTGGTCCTTTTAGCCTGGGAAGGGTAGCAACTTCCTTTCTTGGTAGTTTCTCAGCTGCCTCACTGTGCCTTGGCCCCCTTACTCAGCCTCTTGCATCACGTGTGCAACCAAATCTTTGTATTATCATCTCTTCTGTAAGAAGTCAGAATGCTCTCTGCTTCCTTGATTTGATCCTCATTTACCATGTATGAGGCACTATAGCATATCAGGAGAAAATGGAACGCAAAACCAACCATGTCATCTGCCCTCATGGAGTTTATAGTTTGGTAGAAGAGACATGTTTTAATTGAATAATCATAGCATGCACCTGATAATTACAGAATTGAAGATTAGCAAAAGATTTGCAAGAGTCCATGGTGTATATTTGCATAAGGTTTTAACACAGTGGAGGATACAATATGGCAGGACCAAAAGCATAATTATAGAAGCATCCAAGATTTCCACACACAATCCATAGTCCCCCAATGATGGGACACACTTCATCATCACGTTAGACACTATCAAGACAACTGTGAGCCTGGACATGTATTTATTACGAGGTCTTTTATGCCCACCAATCATGTAGTTAAATCTAGGCTGGAAACTTATTAAACCAGGGGTAAGCTGTCAATCTCTACATCCCTAAACAATGTAGACAAGCTCATATAGGTGGTCTCCAGGGGGGAATTTTGAGCTCTAAGCAGCATATGATAAAGTAATTATTCATACACTTAATTCTTATGTTTCTGACACATTGAAAAGATGGTAATCTCAATTCACACTATTTTAAAACTAATTATTGAGCATGGCTAAAAATAACATATATATGTTTTCAGTACATAGTCTGGTATAGACAGAAGTTTATTCTTAACACGAATTCATCCCTGAGTTCCCACATCTGTTCTTGAGAATAGTTTGTTTTCTTCCTAATGGATTCCTTAGTCCTCCTGATTGCCACCAGTAACATAGCTATTTAGAACCATTGCAGTATTCTTCTATGTAGCTGCCTATGATCATGAGGACAGGGAGGAGGGCTCCCTTACTCCACTGGCTTGAACTCCACACCAGGCCTCAGTAGACATAAACATTGCCAATCATTGTGAAGAAGTGAAATGATTGCAAATAAGCAAGGAAAAGCAGTTTTAAACACTCTTTACAGAGAAACTTATACCAGTTTTTCTTTCTTGGAAAACAGAGTGATATGTATGACTTTCAGCATAAGAAACATTCTAGTCACAGACCAGGTATCAGCAGATAAGTATGTGCCACAGCACTGAACTTGCTGTGTGGTACTCGTTCCTACATGTGTCAGGTGCCCAGAGCACATTACCTTCATTTTCCTCTGTCATAAACCCAGAGAACTGCACCATCATGAATTCGTTAACAGCGTTGTTCCATGAAGTGTTCCATAAAGTCTTCAGCTTCCCTTCATTTGAGATGTGTGAGTAAGACAGTTTAAAAAAACAAGAATGGACAATATTACCCAAGCCATTTGCTGAGAGATATCTGACAAAAATAATGTACTTATTGATTCAAATGCAGTAATTGGTTTAGTGGTTTTCTATATCATCCTTTGTGCTTACAAAAATCACCTTGAATGGAGAAAAATGTTCTTAAACCTTTTATACCTTATTTTAAAAACCAATAGTAAAAAAAGTTACTCTTTTTCAAGCTTTTGGTAAAAAATAAAAATAAAAATTACCAGAATACCCAAACCATAGCAAAGAGCTCATCTGAAATCCTCACTTAAAGACTAAAAGTCATTAATAAAATAGTCCATTTTTAATAAATATTAAGGATCTACTATTTTCCAGTAGGCACTTGGTATAGGATATTGAGCAATGCTCTCTTGTCTCTTGCCACCATAATGGGAACATAGTAATTAAATACAAATATAGCAGCATACACCGTTATGAATGTTATAATGAAAAAGTACTGAGCAGTGTTTTAGTGAGAGTCAGGGAGGATCTAACAGGGAGGACATGTCTAATGTGCAGAGAATGAATGGAAACTGCCAGATTGCGGGGAGCAATGGAGGAGGAAATGTATACCCGAGGAGGCAGCATCTGCCAAGCCTTGGAAGTGGGGAAGAGCCTGGCTTGGTGAAGAGCAAGAAGACCAGAGCAAAGACTTGAGTAAAGATGGTGATGAGAGGAAGAGAGCTGAGGATGAGGTTGAAAGGAAGAGCTGGGCAGGGAACGGTAATGACTGTGAATTTCTTCCTAAGTTCCATGTAATGCATAGAAGAATTCAACCTGGGAAATGATAGTATCCTATTCACTTTATTAAAGCAACTTCTGGCTGCTTTGCAGAAAAGGTTGGCATGAGGACAGAGTTAGAAGTGATATGAAGAAATCATCTTGTACTATCTTGGGTGAGAAATAATTGTGGCACAGTCTAGAGTGTTGACTATTCTATCAGGCAGTCTCCAAATCAGCCTTTCTCCAGCATCACCTTCTGATTTCCGCATTTTGTCCTCATCTTCTCATATTGATTATGGCTAACCTGGATAACCGCAACAATCACACAAAAATGTTGGTGTGTGATTTCCAAAGGCAAACCATGAAAGACAACAAAGTCCTTTATTTGCACTCTCATAGATCACTTGCTTTGGAGCAGCCAACTTCCATGTTTTGAGGATACTCAAACAGCCCTATGAAAAGTCCCATGTGAAGAGTATCTGAAGTCTCCCACTAGCAACCAGCAAACTCTTCAGCCATGTGAGAGAGCCATCTTGGAAACAGATTTTCCCACTCCAGTCAAACTGTCAGTTGACTGCAGCCCTGGCTAATTGACTGCAATCTAACTAGTGACTCGTGACCAATCATCTTAGGTAAGCTACTCCGACATCCTTGAGCCACAGACACTATATGAGATGGAAAACACTCATTGTCATGTTAAAGTAATAAGGTTTAGGACAAAGTGTGATACACAAGTGATGACTGATTTAGTTGTGGAGGCATTGAGAAGACAATGGATTTGCAGGATTGCTGTAGAGGTAGACTACATGGGATATGAGGAACATCTGGATTTTTTGATGAGGTCTGAGGAGGGAAGTACTGAGAATGCCTCCCAGGTTTCTGTCTTGTGCAGGGCAGGCATCACATCACACAATGAGAATGAGGAAAGCATCAAAAAGGAGCACATGGGGCCAGCACTGTGGTGGAGTGGGCTAAGCCTCCATCTATGGCGATGGCATCCCGTATGGGCACTGGTTTGTGTCCCAGCAGCTCCTCTTCTGATTCAACTCTCTGTTATGACCTGGGAAAGCAGTGGAAGATGGCCCAAAGTGCTTGGGCCTGTGCACCTCCATGGGAGACCCAAAGGAAGTTCCTGGATCTGCCTCCAGATCCAGCCTTTGCGGCCATTTGGGGAGTGAACCAGTGGATGAAAAACGTTTCCCACTGTCTTTCCCTCTCTCTATAAATTCACCTCTCATATAAATAAATAAATCTTAAAAAAATTTGGATTCTTCAAAAAATAAAAAAGGAGTATACCTAGTGTTATAAATTTGGAAGTTTTTGTCCTACTGGTAATATTTAGAATCAAGGAATAAATTATGTCAACTAGACCAAGATGACAATTCTGCCCTTAGAGCTGAATTTCCACATAATGTAGATATCTAAAGAGGGGAAGTTGACACACAAGAGTGAGGGATGAAATGTTAGAGAAGTTAGAAGGAAAGGGAAGAACAAAAGAGTGTGGCGTCATAAAAGCCAAAATAATACAGTTTTCCAAGGTAGAAGAAGATGCCCATATCATAGGTTGCTGAGAAGTGAGGAGGAGGTTTGGCTTGGTGGTTAAGACTCCTACATTTTATATCAGAGTGTGTGGGTGTCAGTCTTGGCTGTAGTTCCTGATTCCATCTTGCTGATAGTACACAACCTGTGAGGCAGCAGTGATGGCTCAAATAATTGGGTCTCTGTCAGCCTTGGGGGAGACCCAAAGTGAGTTCCAGATTCCTGACTTCAGCCTGACCCAACTCTGCCTGTTGCAGGCAATTAGATGGGAGTGAACCGGTAGATAGAACTATTTGTCTCTGTCTTTCAAATAGTAAGTTTATTACAAAGGTGGCAGAGAAGTTTAGTGTAATATTGACTGAAACGTGATTCATTGTTGTGATTGCATTTTGGAATCACTTAAAGAACGTTCAAAAAATAAGTTGTTGGCTCTACGTATAAAAGTTCTGATTTAATTGCACTTGAGTATTATCTAGTATCTGGATTTTTAAATCTGCCTGTGGAGTTCTTATGAAAAAAAGTTGAGAACCAGTGGTCTAATAGATTTGGCAATGTGGAACTAAGTATGGGCCTTGGCAAGGGCCATTGTGGAAGAGTGGTAAGTAGGTTAAGATGCCAAACTGGTTAGGTTAAGGAGTCAAAGCTATTAGAATTTATGTTTGTTTTTTGGTTTTTTTTTGATACAGCAATGTTAAAGCCTTCCCATATTTCTTTTCCACTAAACAGAATTGCTTCATAGTCACCTTGTCTTAAAATATTTTTAAATGTTTCCCAAGTCTGTGGTTCTCAATCCTCATTACTATTAAAGCCATCTGGGGAACTATATAAAAGTGCTCATGGGCTGTCAATTAAATCAGATCCTGAGTGGGAATAGAGTAAGAGCCCTGTTTTGAAAGCATTCCATGGTATTAATATGCAGCCAGGATGGAGACTACTTCCTGGATACCAAGGAGATGTGATGCCAATTTGTTGTTTATTTGGTCTATATGCCAAATAGACAAGTGCTAAGAAGCATATGGTGTTAAATGCTGAAAAAGAAGTGATAGAAAGGAATTTCATTGGCTAAAACTCTCAGTGTAAATACAGTTTGTAGATACCTCAAGACTTTACTGATCAGGTATTTCTTCCCAGCACCTACTCATAAAAAGTGAAAGAACACTTCTAAGCTGAAATTCTTTAACATTTGTCTCCTAAAAGAAAGGGGTATTTTTACCAATGCATTGCACACCTCCAAAGGCCCCATTCACCTAGAATTCTATATAAAAAGTGTCTCAGAGAATTGTGTGATGCAACAGCCCCGTCTATATTACATCTTGATGAAAAATGCACACCTTTGAGGAAGGTTGATTAGATAGTATCACCTCTTCCTGAGAGTCAGTTGGCTTCACAATGCTAACAAAATCTCCCAAGTGATTGCAAGTCTTGTTACTCTTAATCTTTAGAAAATCACCCTAGTGAATTACCTAGAACCTAGGGCCATGATAGTTTCCTAAAGGACTCAATTCTGATAGCAGAAAATCAGTAACTTCAGTCTCTAGCACTAGTCAGCTGTAAATAGAGCCAAAGGATTTCAGAGTTCACAAAGATGAGACTAAAAGATACTGCTAATCTCTACTCAATCTCTAATTTTCTTGTTTGTTTCTAAATGACACAGAATTGGTAGACTTGGAATTTTCTTTAAAAATATTGTCAAAGACACATTTAGTGTTCTTTAATAGCGTCTTAGTTCTTTCACTTATTTTGTTACGTGACTTGACAATCTGAACTCACTTAGATTCTGTGGTTTTGTGTGTGTATAAAATAGGGACACACAATTCCAGTGATTAGTGTTATTCACCAAATATTTCCTGTCCCCCTTCCCACTCCCGCCAGATGTAGAGTAGGATTGCATTCCCTGGCCTTCCTCCTTGTAGTTGGATGATGCCAGGTGACAATTTCTGATCAATGAGTTGTGAGTGGGAATGATGTTTGCCAATTCCAAGCTGGAGCTTTTAACTGCAAATCTGAGACCCCCTGAAGTATTCTCTCCTCTGCTGCCAGCTGCTCTGTAAGCCTAGGAGGTACACAGCAGGGTTCAGAGTTTTTCATCAATAGACATGGACATGGTATGCTATAGGCAACCAGGATTTCAGATTGCTGACTACCCTCACTGATAGAATTATTTCATAGGTTTATAGAAAAGACAATAGAATAATAAACATTAGATAATTGCTATACAGTTGGCCTTCCTTATGCATGGGTTCTGCATCTATGATTCTACCCACCTGAAGTCAAAAACATTTAAAAAGAAAATTGCATTTGCCCTGAACAGACTTTTTTTCTTCTTATTATTCCCGAAACAATATAAAACAACTATTTATATAACATTTATATTGCATTGGGTATTATTAGTAATCTAAGGTGATTTAAAGTACACTTTAAATCCGGAGGGGGGCTGGAGCTGTGGCGCAGTGGGTTAAAGCCCTGGCCTGAGGTGCCGGCATCCCATATGGGCGCCCGTTCTAGTCTCAGCTGCTCCTCTTCCAATCCAGCTTTCTGCTATGGCTTGGGAAAGCAGTAGAAGATGGCCCAAGTCCTTGGGCCCCTGCACCCACATGGGAGACCTGGAAGAAGCTCCTTTCTCCTGGCTTCAGATTGGCGCAGCTCCGGCCATTGCGGCCATCTGGGGAGTAAACCAGCGGATGGAAGACCTTTTTCTCTGTCTCTACCTCTCTCTGTAACTCTGTCTTTCAAATCAATAAAATAAATCTTTTAAAAAAATAAAATATACAGGAGGACATATGTTGGTTACAGGCAAATGGTATGGCATTTTATATAAGGGACTTAAGCATTCTCAGATCTTGGTATCCTTGGGGAGAGGGGTGTCCAGGTCTAGGACGGAATGATATGAGTCATCCATAGAAGTATCTCCTTTGACATTTAATTATACATGAAAATATTGATCAAGTTTATAAATCATATTTTTGGCTCATGACCATTGATGATGGGTAGCAATCTCTAAGAACTTAACATGTTTGCTCAGAAAAGTAATCATAAAGGCTAAAAACCTATCTAATTCTCCATTTCAATAGATAACATTATGCAGATAATTGACTCATCCCTTGCCAAATATACTTGCAGGAAATCTTAACCATTTGAAGAAGTGTTTAGTTTTTACTCATGATAAACACAGAACATATGAGTTTAGAGAAGAAAATTAAAAGAGATATTATTCCAAAATAAGATTGGCTTCTTTCTCTCATTCCATTTTTTCAAACATGCTATAATGATAAATATGTACCTGTATAAATTATAACTAACACTAGTTTGACTACTTTACAGTAAATCTTTTGCTGAATTTGTAGGATCTTAATCTCCAGTGTATTATGTACTAAAGGATAATAAGTTTGGCAGCAAAAGTGGGTAGCTATATCTCATTAAAAATCAACCCCATAATTCACAACTGGACTTAGGTTCTGCTCCCAGCCCAAGTATATGTGGCTTCTAAAATCTCTACAACAAATTTTCAGTTTTATAATTTCCAGAGTTGTATTTCCCCATTTTAAAAGATGAATATCAATATTAAATTGTTTTCCATATGTTCTTAGAATCACAGCTTAAATGACTTGTCAATAAATGAGATTTGATAAAATTCAGTAATTTCTTAATGAGAAGGAGTTTATTTTCAATGTCACTTATTTAACATTTTAATACTTCAATTTTTTCTTATAAAAGGAATTTATAATCAAACAAAAAAAACCTGAAAATTAACAGAAAGGAAAAAAATCATTCCAACTCTACAGAAAATCAGTTAAACACTTGAAAATTTTACTCATTTTTTTGTTCTGCAAATATTTGCCACATAGGTACAATGAAAATATAAAAAAAATGTCTTAAATCTTTGTTCCTGATTATTAATACAGCCTATCAGGCTCCTTAGAGGAAACTTTGAAAATACAAAAAATTATTAAGACAAAAACATAACCCAGGTTAAAAACTCAGAGTTAATCATCATTCACATTTTAGTGCTTCCAGTAAAAGCAACCATTACTTAGCTACTTTAAAGTTCATTCAAAATGCATACCCTATAGAATGGTCTTTAGCAGTACAAATGCATTTTTCCAGAATGCTAAATATATACTCACTTCTGCATTGGAGTACCTGCATTCATCATGCAATTGCAGTATGGCACAACCACCGCGTATTACATCCTTGTGTTAATAGATAGAAAAGACCAATCCTGTTCTCTCCAAGGCCTCCAGGTATGAAGAAGATGTAGGCTAGGAAACAATTACAATATAGAAAGGTTAATGCTAGGATTTGACATAGCTCAGGATGCAAGAGTGGCAGTAAATGGGATATGTTAAACAAAGCTTGTGTTTTCCATAAGTTCTGCTAAAGAACTTAGCTCATGAAGATAAATGAAGCCAAAGGCAGAGAGTAGGGACCTACTAGGGAAAAAATTCAGTCCAAATCAAACATAATTCTTTTTTTTTTTTTTTTTGACAGGCAGAGTGGACAGTGAGAGAGAGAGACAGAGAGAAAGGTCTTCCTTTTGCCGTTGGTTCACCCTCCAATGGCCGCCGCGGCCGGCGCACCGCGCTGATCCGATGGCAGGAGCCAGGAGCCAGGTGCTTTTCCTGGTCTCCCATGGGGTACAGGGCCCAAGCACCTGGGCCATCCTCCACTGCACTCCCTGGCCACAGCAGAGGGCTGGCCTGGAAGAGGGGCAACCGGGACAGAATCTGGCACCCCGACCGGGACTAGAACCCGGTGTGCCCGCACTGCAAGGTAGAGGATTAGCCTAGTGAGCCACGGCGCCGGCCTCAAATCAAACATAATTCTGCAAAGTTAGAGGATAGAAACACTTATGACAAGAGAAGAGGTGAGAGATGCTGGTACCTGCTTTGTATTGATTCTAATACAGAAGACAAGCAATTAAAAAGCAAGGTGACATAATGAGCACTTTGGCTTCCAATCCAGTTCCTGGTAATGCACCTGCCAAAGCCATGGAAGACAGCTCAAGTATTTGAGTCTCTGCAACCCACATGGGAGACTCAGACAGAGTTCCTGGCTCCTGACTTCAGGCTGGCCCAGCCCTAACTGTGGAAGCCTTTTGGGGAGTGAACCAGAGGATGAAAGATCTCTTTTTCTTTCTGTCTCTCCTTCTTTCTGTCATTCTGTTTTTTGAGTAAATAATTATTTAAAAATAATGATTTAAGCATTTCATTCATTCAACCATTATTGATAGGCAATTTCATGTTATTAGATATGCAAAAAAATACATCATGTATAAAAGGCTATTAAAATTGTGTCAAATTACAATTTGTATACAGGCACCTACTGCTATTGGATAGCCTCAGCAATGAAAAAATCATTGATGTAAATAATCCACTATAATACATGAAAGGAACGTTCAAAGGAACGAAAATTTTCTAGAATCTCTAGGAGATAGAAAACAATTGTATGCAGAGGTGATAACAACTCAAAACATGTCAGAAAAACTTATTCTTTCAAAAATAGAAATATTCAGAGAAACCCCAAGAGAGGGAAATGTTCTTGATGGGGAATATGTTGGAGGGTCCACCAGCATCATCGGATGGCAGGAGATGCTGGGATTTCTGGGAATCTAAGTGAGAATCTAATCTGGGAATCTAAGTGAGAGTGAGAGCTGAACCACGTCATAATTCTGTAAAGTGTTTAGTGTTTAATAATTCCTTGTAGGGGTCGGCGCTGTGGCTCAATGGGTTAACGCCCTGGCCTGAAGTGCCGGCATCCCATATGGGTGCCGGTACTAGTCCCGGTTGCTCTTCTTCCAAAACAGCTCTCTGCTATGGCCTGGGAAAGCAGTAGAAGATGGCCCAAGTCCTTGGGCCCCTGCACCCACCTAGGAGACCCAGAAGAAGCTCCTGGCTCCTGGCTTTGGATCAGCGCAGTTCCGGCCGTTTGCGGCCAACTGGGGAATAAAATATCGGATGCAAGACCTCTCTCTCTCTCTGCCACTCCTCTCTCTGTGTAACTCTGACTTTCAAGTAAATAAATAAATCTTTAAAAAAGTAATTCCCTGTAGCACTACTTACTGGATTGTTTCAGGAATTTAGCCACATATCCCTTGGGAGTGTGCATTTGGACGGTGACAAGAAAAAAACAATCTGTGACTTGGGGCCTTCAGGGCTGATATGTTGTCAAAAACTCATGTACTATTTTTCTTAGTGCCATGAGTTACTCAGAGAACAGAAAGATCCTGAGAAACTTTAGAACTAGTATCTGAGAAAGACAAAACCATCTTTTGCTTAAGAGGCCGAAGTTGGGGGTATTTTGTAACTAGAAAAGTTTGAGCAAGTCTAATCTCAGGCTGTTCTCTTCATCAGCAGCAGAGAAGATGGGTTTTTTCTGGGTCTTGAACGAGATTTTTCTTTCTTCTAAGGAAATACAGTTTCCACGTAACTCTGAGGAGGAGTATAGAAACCTAGTACGGATGATAGGGATTGTCAAAGCTGTGTTTGGTGAAAATGAGCTTGGAAATTTGACTAATGGGTAGGCAGAGAAGAACTGGTTAGACAAGAGGAATGTGAAGATTAAAATGGTATAAGATGGAAATTTTGAAATTTTATCCTGTAGCAGATGGCTAGAACGATTTTACTCTGATTGAGAACATAATTGCCAAAAATCAGTCTTCAAGCAATCTAAGATTCAAATTGCCTTGTTTTAGGCTCAGAATTTAAATGGAGAAAATGTAAGAGAAGATACTGAGTACTGTCCCTTCACTCTTCACATGACTGGTCTCTTCCCCTCTTCAAGCTTTCGATTTTAAGGTTTTCTCTGACAACATAGCGATGTGGCCTTAGTTGGTGCATTGAAATGCAACACCTGTTGTGTTTCAAGTGGTTAGAAGAAGATGGCCCTAAATACCATTCATGCAAATACGCTTCTACACCAGATGCTGTCAGCGTATCCACTTGCTGCCCAACTCCTCTTATTTTTTTCTGACTTCTCACTGACAGCCAGTTCCTGGGTACCATGACTGTCCCTGAGGGCTTTTCCTGGCTGCAGGAGCACACTGCAGTATGTAAGGAAGCTCTGTGCCATCTGTGAGTTGGTGACTCTAAAAGCAGCCTTCAACAAACAACAGATGGAAAATGCTGCGTAAAGACCCCAACTCCTCCCCATTTGGGCAGGGCAACACTGAAGCAAGTTCTGCAAAGTCTCCCCAGAGTCCTCAAGAGCCTGAGTCTCTGTTGACCCCAGCAAGAATTAGCACATGTGCTATTGATTCTCCTCCCTTCCCTGTCTTACTTCACTTTGGGTGATTTCTGGAAGCACACCCAAATAAGAAACTTGCACTCACATCCTTTCTGCAGACTATACTTCTGGGGAGACCCAAACTTGGACAGCATTTCTCCACAGAGGAAAAGTAACCATATATAAAAGAAAATAGATGAAGAGGAATTTCAACCAATAATACTTGATGATTAATCAGAAAGAATAGCTGCAATTAAAAACAGGTAATAACTCCAGGGGTGCACAGATAAAAGCCCTGTTCATACTGTCGGCCTGTGCAGTGGTAGCAGACATTCTGCAGTAATGTGAAATACTCAGACTTAGGGGAAGCCAACTTTCATCAGAAGCCTAAATTACTTTTCTAAAATATTGTGCTGTATGAATACCAAATTTTACAAATAGTGAATTCCTAATATAGTAACCTACTGGTATGTAGCACTTTATTATGTATTTCAAAATGAAGTGGCATCATATGGCATATCATTCCCTCATAATAAGGAAAAAACTCTCAGGTTCTTTTATCAGGTTGAGCCCTTAAGACTCCTGAAACCCTCAGAGATACTGGAACACATTCTATTCTTGCACTAAATAGAGGCCACAGACACTGGCTGAAACTCCAGCAACCACAAGCAAATGCCCACTGCTTTCTTGGCAACCTGATCCTTGGACTAAAAATATATTAAACTGTAAGTTCCCAGTCCTTAAAAGAACAAACATACCTATAAGGGAAAAAGAAAGAGAAAAACACACAACAGCCTTACTGACCTTGAGTTTGATATTTACTCTTCTCTTTCTTGGGTTAAAGCTGCACAGTATAAATTGGGCTGTTGCCAGATTATTAACATATTCCTTCAACAGTCATTTTTCAGGAAGTTTTGTTTCTGGAAAAGATAAGAAAGCAGCTCCTGGGAGGAAACCAGCCATGTTTGTGTCACTAAATGATTCTAATACTTTGGTGGGAGAGGGGACACACAGATGTTAAATAACCCACTATTGCCAGAGTATGCCCTTTTTGATGGAGTTTTCTTACTCCGCTCCACCCAGAAACCTCCGTCCAGCTGCCTGTTAGTATTTGCAAATGTGTCTTTTCCTGTTAGAGTGTAAATGAGTTGAGGGTAAGGAATTGTCTAATTCACTTCCTCATCCCAGAACAGTGCCAGTCCAGGAGCAACACCCGTTTTCCTTGAAGGGTAAGCAGAAAAGGAGGAAACCTGAGGCAGAGCTTCCACTACAGCGCCCCCTGCAGTTCCACGGGTTTGGTCTGCCTTCATCGTCTGTTTGGCTCCCCTCCCTTCCCTGTCTGGATTCCCACATTCTTTTCCTGTCTCCCTGGAGCCCTTTCTTAATAAACCACTTGCACATAATTCTCATCTCATGGCTTGCTTGTGGAGGATCCAAGCTATGACATCAACCCTCTTAATTAAAAAAATGAGAGCGCTGGAAGCCAAGTGGGTAATATGCAAATTAATACATGCCACCTTGGCTTACTTAGGGATTCTTCATTTCAACTCACATTAGGTTGAGTGAATAGTTTATGGAAGACTCTAAATTGCCAGAAGTACACCCTAGTGGTGGAGGAATTAGAAAGTTGTCTTTACCTTGTAGGTCAATGGATTTTCTCTCTTTTGATTCTTCAACACTTGTAGTCACCTTTGCAGTTCAGTGTATCCTACTAACTTAGTTCATTTTGTGCTGCTATAACAAAAAACCTGAGGCTGGGTACTGTGTAAAGGAAGTAGATGCATTTAGCCCATAGTTTTGAAAATATAAGAGTATGATAACATTATTTTCTTCAGTCTGGGGAATGCCTTCTGTTATATTACAACATGGTAGATAGCATTGCAATGGTAGAACAACATGTGGGAAGAAATCACACACAAGACAAGGAAGTGAAAGAGATCTGAGATACCAAAACTTATTTTATAACAATGCATTCTTGAAATAGTGAATCTCTTGAGGCCTTTGTTAATCTTTTCCAAGGGTGTTGCTCCTATGACTTAATGAACTTCCACTGGGCCCTACCTCTTGAAGTTGGACCACTTCAACATTGCCACACTGCACAACAAGTTTCCAGCATATGAACCTTGGGGGACGCACTCAAACAGTAACATCTAAGATAATTTACTCTGCTATACTTGCACATATCTGTTGCTCACTAAGTAAGGGGACATTTGCCCTGAATTTACAAAGAATCAGCTTATTGAATCCCTTAATGCCCTGGGTCAAAATGTCAAGAAAAAATAAAAACAGAATCTGGTGAGTCTCTCTGAGGTCAAGTGTCTGCCCTTCCAAATCAGATGTGGCCACAGAAGTAGGGTCATTTGGCATGATGTGGCCCCTTCTGGATGTCTTCAAAAGAAACTGAAGACTCAAGGCAGTAGTTAATATCTGTAGAACAATAACACATCAAGACTTTTTTGTTTTGCCTTCAAGCCCCACAATGTTGGCCTGCCCACCTGGGCAAATGTGAAGATTCCCATTCCTCTTGAATGTGTTACATCAAGTCTGTTTTATGGCTTCCTCATTGTCTAAGAACATGCTATGTTAGAATTGTCTCCATGCTTTTTCTCTCATCATTCCTAAAACTAGACAGACTTTGGCTTTGTTTCTGTAAACTCCTTCTTTCCTCCATTTCCTACCTTCTCCATGAAGACTTCCATAAGAATTCCAATGCTTCCCTAATGCTAATGTCATCTTATATTTTATCCATTTGCCCATTGTTGCATGGTAGAGTTGGGACTGCTGTCCTTACCTAGACAGCTGCTCAATATTAGGGAGAGATCAGGCCTTCTTCTATTTCTTCTACATCCAGTACTTGGCATAATTCTGAGCACAAAATCAGCAAAATGCAGTTGCTTCTGCCTGATGTACTGATTGAAGTAGTTAAGCTTTTATATAGCATCTGTTTCAGTGTCTTACACATGTCTAGAATAAGACTTCTTTTGTATTACTGTCCCTCAGGCGTGACTACTGCACTGGGAGCTTCCTCTATTTCCAACTGCCTGGATCTCTAACTCCTTGCTAGAGGGCTTTCTCCCAGCCAGCAGAATGCCTCCCTGGTGTCAGGTGCAGTAGGCTGCACAGTCTGGGATATATATGCTGGCAGCACTCAGTCAGTGACCCTCAGGATCTGGTGGATATAAGCCAGCTCCCTTATGTTCATAGGTCAATTCTGAGTGTTCTACAAGCTCTCACAGAGTTCCCCAGTGGAACTGAGCTCCAACTGCCCACAGTGATAACTTGTTAATGCACTCCTTGTGGCTACCTTCTCTTCCTGTCTCGTTTCCAAACTTCTCTACCAGTTTTTCCTGGGTTCTTTCCCAAACAAATCACTTACACTTGAATTCTTGTCTCAGAATTTGTTGAATTTGCTTTTAATGAAAAATAAATGAAGACAATATTCAATAAATACTTATGGAATGAATGAAAAGTTGATTTTTACCTTCCCCCTTACAGCAATGAAGACAGCCAGAGATAATGCTGGATTTGTTGAAACTAGGAGCATAGAGAGATTAACTCCCATTCTCTGTCTCAAAAAATGTAACACCTATTTGGAGGAGGCAGCATAGGAATCACTTTAAAACACAAAGCCCTGTATCCTTGGGAGCAGCCATGAAGTTTATTGCACTCAACTAGGTCTAGACAAGGCAGGCACTGGCAAAGTAGCTGCCCACAATTTACTAGTTTTATTTGTGATGGGCCATATATACCTTAGCATCCCAGAAGCCAACCTCTATTTGTCACAATTTTTAATCCTAAAAAAGAAGGGGAAAATGATAACAACTATTTACTTTTTGCAAACTTTAGCAATGACTTGAGCTATGAAATTAGAGAAGTGTCCCTTTTTTGTATGTTAAATTGCATATCAAATTCTACCTGCTACAATAGGAATGACACAGACTAAAGTCACACAAATGTTTGGAGGATGATGGGGAAAGAACAGTTACTCTCTGCTCAGCTGGGAAGGCAGCTTGAACATTTTTCATGGTTGATTGCATAATTCCACTTCTTGAACATTTAGTGCATTATTCCTTTGGTGGCTGGAGGAATGCACTTGCTCAATGAAATGTGAAGAGATTTGACAAGCACTGTTCTCATGGTTATGTGCCAAGTTCTTGCTTTAACTTGGTTGCTTAATCAAATGTCTACTTGTGATCAGTTTGGGAGTTTCTGAACTTCATTAACCCTTTCCTTAAAAAGAAAGCTAACAGAAGGAAAGCTTATTCATCATATTTCAATGAACAATAGCACTTTGTATTAATTAGGTACAAACCCTGGTTTCTACATAACTATCCAGTTCAGCAAAATCTTAATTCACAGGAAACTGACCTATTTCAGTGTCTATGAAATATATCTCATAGAACAGTGTTAATTTGTCACTACAGTCAAAGTGATTTGCTAGAGCAAAGCAACAATTAGAGTGAATGGTGCCCATTCTTCATTGGAGGAAATCTAGAAGGAAGCTCTGTATAACTTCAATTTGAGATCTGCCTGGTTATACTGATGAAAACCATCTTAATGAACATGTAAATTTCTCATTGTCTTCTATTGTAAAAAAAAATGCACAGCAAATTTCCTGTTCAACCATGCCTCATCAGAAGATGAACCCTCACGGCTGTGAATTTGAACTTGAAAAGAACTTGCTGTTTTTTCACAAAGATAGTGTGCCAGATGGAGCAGGGGCTTAGAAGATCCTTTAGGTTATAGTTGAAGGATATCTTCCTACTCTGAGTTATTATGGTAGGTGGAATGTTGGCCCCTTCCACATGATGTCCATATCCCAGTCCCTGGAAACTGAATATGTTACCTCACATAGCAAAAGGAGTTTGCAGGTGTCATTAAGGATTTTGAGATGGGGAGATTAGCTTGAATTATCCAACTAGATCCAGACAAACCTAATCACAGAAGTCCTTAAAGGTTAAGGGGCTTTCCCAGCTGTGGTCAAAGGGAAATTCTGGCTTTGAAAACAGAGGAGGTTGCCCAAGCCAATAAATATGGATACCCTCCAGAAGCTGGAAAAGACAGACAGATTGTCTCCTAAAGTCTCTAGAAAGGACCCTGCCTGGCTGACACCTTAATTCTAGCCTCTAGAATTGTAAGATAATGAAATCATGTTGTTTAAATCACTGAAATTGGATTAATGTGTTACTGAAGTCACAGAAAACCAGTATTGTTGTAATAGTTAAATATTTCCTGAAAATATTTTCATAATGAAAAAAAAAAAGTGGGCCGACACTCTGGCAAAGCGGGTAAAGCTGTTGCCTTCAGTGCTGGCATTCCATATGGGTGCCAGTTTGAGTCCCGGCTGCTCCACTTCCAATCCAGCTCTCTTCTATGTCCTGGGAAAGTAGTAGAAGATGGTCCAAGTCCTTGGACCCCTGCACCTGCATGAGAGACATGGAAGAAGCTCCTGGCTCCTGGCTTCAGATCAGCACAGCTCCAGCTGTTGGGAGTAACCAGCAGATCGAAGCCCTTTTTCTCTCTCTCTCTGTCTCTCTCTCTCTCCCCTCTTGCCTCTCTGTAACTCTGCTTTTCAAATAAATAAATAAACCTTTAAAAAAAGAAAGAAAAAGTGTATTATAGCAAAATTTCATTTCCTCTTCCTTGAAAATTGTCTAGGCATGTTTCTTTTCTTTCTTTCTTTCTTTCTTTTTTTTTTTTTTTTTTTTTTTTTTTTTTTTTGCTTTTCCCCCATCCAGAAATAACAGCTGTTAATACTTTGCCTTCTAACCTTCTATTCTGATGTGGAAAGAAGTAAAATATTCATTACAGATGACCATCAGGTTTCCTTTAGTCTTACACCCTTCATCTCTGACAACCATACTCACATTTTGACATGTCTTTTTATAATCCATATTAAAAACTACATGAAAATACACGATCAATCTATATACTATTTTGTATACACTTTCTAAAACTTTTGCATACAATGTCATAGAATGAAGGGTCCTGGTAAACAGGGGACACAATGGGGCTACCGGTGAAGACACAGTGTAAGAAATAAATTGACAATCCCCTGGCTTCTTACTGCTTTCCCTTTGCTCTCCTAATCACCCATCCAGGATCCCATTGGCTGGGGAATCTGGAAATGCAGTTTGCAGAATGCGTCCTCCTTGATGGGCAAGAGTGCATGGGAAGTGTGGAGAACAGATCTGAGAGCAAGCAGATGCTTGGCAAACGCTTTGCTGGATATGTACTGGATTTGTAATGAAGTGACTTTAAGAAAACATTCAAATTTTCAGGTTTCCTGGATGATTTGTGGTTGTTTGGTTTGTTTTGTTGTTTGCTTGGGATGAAGGACCTTGAGTGCTTAAAGGAAAATTCCAAAGGGAGTCCCTACCTTGGGAGTAAGGGCTCATTCTGCCTAGAATCCCATGTTTGGCAGCTTCCTAAGGCTCGAGTACAAAGGTAGACACTAGTCCTCATTGTCATTCTGCTATAACAATATTTTCAGGCTTCTGAGCAGAAAGTAATAAAAGGAAGTTTCATGACCTCTGAAAGTAGGAGAAATGAAACAAAGTGGGTTTCCAGGGTTTTCAGGCTACTTCAACAAAAATATCATATATATGTGAGTGCAAAATTGACAAAAAAGCAACAAAAATGCAAGGTGGAAAGATTTATAGCAACATCTTTCATTTTGCATTAAATAGAACATTCTCACCTTTAGTTTTTAGAAACTCATGCTTTGTATCCTTGAACTAAAAATGTATCACGAAGAACAGCAGAATGAGCAAGAGTTTTTCATTCATCAAATAATGACATAAAAATGACAAAAGCTATTTAATTAGATTGTGCCAGATGTTTGTAAGGAAAATGAACAGAAGGTTGCTGACTCATTTCTTCAAGGTGTTTCCAGAGTGAAAGCTCAAATCCCAAACACTTTGAACAAAGCATGGCCTTAGGCATGGAGAATTTTACCTCCAGAATAGAAGGAGGGTCCTCAAATCACAGATTAGAAACACACTGTAGATCAGTGCTACCACTGTCCAACAGAAACATAGTATAAGCAGTACTTGAAGAAGTAAATGGACATTATACTGGACTGTCCTTTTGCCAGCCTTCCCATTGATGCCCCAGGCATAAAAATCTGTGATGCTTTCCCATTCTTTTCCCAGGAATTCCTCTGTCTTATGCCTTAGCAATGGGTCTGATCATATTTTAGGTCTCTTCGTTTAAAAAAAAATGACGTTTATTTTCATTTTGTTTGAGAAGCAGAGACACACAGAGAGAAAGAGATCTTTCATCCACTGGTTCACTCCCCTAAATGCCAGCCACAGCCAAGACTGGGTCAGGCTGAAGCCAGGAGCACAGAACTCAATTCAAGTTCCAGAGGGATGGCAGGGACTCGAGAACTCTAGTGATGGGGTCGGTGCTGCGGCGCAGTGGGTTAACACCCTGGCCTGAAGTGCCGGCATCCCATATGGGTGCCGGCTTGAGACCCAGCTGTTCCACTTCCCATCCAGCTCTCTGCTATGGCCTGGGAAAGCAATAGAAGATGGCTCAAGTCCTTGGACCCCTGCACCTGTGTGGGAGACACAGAAGAAGCTCCTGGCTCCTGGCTTCGGATTGGCGCAGCTCTGGCCGTTGTGGCCAATTGGGGAGTGAACCAGTGGATGGAAGACATCCTTCTCCCTCCCCCTCTCCCTCCCCCTCTCCCTCCCCCTCCCCCTCTCCCTCTCCCTCTCCTCTCTCTGTGTAACTCTGACTTTCAAATAAATAAATAAATCTTAAAAAAAAAAAGGTCTCTAGTGATCACCTGCTCCCTCCCAGGGTGCACATTAACAGAAAGCTGGATCAGAAGAGGATTCAAGGCTTGAACCCATGGTCACACATGTGCAGAGGGAGCCCATTGCAAAGAACTATTGTTATATTTGGAACATCGAGTTACAGAAGATGCCAAAGTCTCAGGGCTGGATTACAGCTGCATGGTGGCATGTGCTCTCCAAATCTTGCAGCCCTGATTGAGCTCATGGGTAAGTTTATAAAGGCAAAAACCACATCTTGTTATAAGTTAATTACAAAGCCAAGCTTTGTTACAGAAGCTAGCGCAAGCAGGGTTATGCTTATCTTGGGGGTTTTCCAGCACTGCATGTAAACAAACCTTGCAGATAACATTCTTATAAGATTAGTTTATTAGTAGGTAGCAGCTGTTAGAAAAAAAATATAGAGGACACCCAGGGACAAAATGGAGTGACTTGGGTCAGGCCACAGCTCACTGGCACCTCACTCTATGTTATGCAACCTAAGCCCATGAAAAACAAGGAAAATCTCATTGCCAGATCCAGAGAAGCCAGCACGACACCTGAACTTGGTTACATCAGAACCTTTTCTCTTTAATTATGATAAAGAGAACAGACTTTGTGAATTTCATAGATACAATTCTGAGAAGGTAACATACTTTCAGAAGTGAGAGTTCCCTCAAGCACAGAAATCTGGAAATAAAAGTCCACCTCACCGTGCTGGTCTGATTCCAATCCTTTCTAGTCAACATCTGCTTCACTGGATATTTCCACATATCATCTTTCTGCTGCCTAATCTATAGAGCCATCCCCCCAAACTCCAATACGGTAGGTAAATCTGAGACATATTCTCCTGCCTCCTTACTTGATTCGCTATTATTTGTTAATAATAAAGTTAGTCTCTCCTCAAAGGCTGTGTCCCATGGAGTGAGGCTGTGAATAGTGGACAGAAACAGATGAAATTAATTTCAAGGATATATGTTATTTAATTGATACATCAAAAACACTTCAACATATAATCAATATTCAAATTAATTAAAGTATTTTGTTTTATAATTTTACTCTTTGAAATCTGATGTATATTTTTATGCTTACACCATTTCTCAATTCCGATATCAAAACTTATCAGAAATACTTTATCTGTATTTAGATCTCATAAAACTTAGAGTTGATACGGGAAATTGAAATATTTGAGTTGTTCCAAGCATTGGGGGCTGGTGCTGTGGCATAGCGGGTAAAGCTGCCACTGAAGTGCCAGAATCCCATATGGGCACTGGTTCAATTCCCAGCTGCTCTACTTCCCATCCAGCTCTCTGCTATGGCCTAGGAAAGCAGTAGAAGATGGCTCAAGTCCTTGGGCCTCTGCACCTACACTGGAGACCCAGAAGAAGCTCTAGGCTCCAGGCTTTAGATTGGCATAGCTCTGGCCATTGCAGCCATTTTTAGAGTGAGCCAGCAGATGGAAGACCTCTCTCTCTCTCTCTGCCTCTCTGTAACTCTGCCTTTCAAATGAATAAATAAATAAATCTTTTAAAAATGTTTTTCAAAAATTGAGTTGAATATGTTTTTAAATTAATTTTTAACCAAAATTAAGTTTATGGTTCAGTTTCTCAGTCACAGTTGTCACATTTTACATGCTCAGTAGATACCTGTGGCTCATAGCTATGGAAGCAGTGAACACCACCACACTACATCTGAGGCCATGACTTTAAAAACCTGATCTTTTTTCATCTTTATCATTTTTCATACTAATATCCGATGTGACCTATTTTCTCATAATATTAGAGGACACAAAGGGTCCATTTGCTTAGGATATTATCGAATATTCAGCCTCATAGGAGTTTGAGATGAAAGCTTTGCATGTGATAAGTAGAGGAGGCAGAGGACAGGGCCAGCTCCCTGAAGAAACTGCCTCCCATCAAGCAGTTTCCCAGGGCTTTCATGAGAAGGGTTAAGGAAGTACCAAGGACATAGAAAAGGAGTGGAAGGACCCTTCCTGCTCAAGTAACACACATCTTCATTCAGAAACCTGACTCCCACTGCTCTCTTGCAGCTTTTCCTTGGCGACCTGGTCCCCTCTGAGAACAATGTTGCAAGACAAGTGTGTCTGGAATACCCTCTGAAAAGCAAGATGGAGAGCATAAACTGTTCCACATTCAATGTGCAGATTCTGGTCCCTGCCTCTTGCTTAACACTCTTGCTTACAATAATGGCTACTTAGAAACCTTTAAATGAAAAGCATCAGGGCAGTATGCAGCAGGTTAAGCTGCTGCCTACAACACCATCATCCCATATGGACTCCAGTTCAAGCTCCAACTGCTCCACTTCCAATCTGGTTCCCTGATAATACACCTGGGAAAGCAGAGAAAGATGACCCAAGACATTGGGAACCTGCACTCATGTGGAAGACCTGGATGAATTTCAGACACCTGGCTTCAGCCTGGCCCAGCCTTGGCTGTTGCAGCCATCTGGGGAGTGAACCAACAGAAAGAGAGAGAGATCAAAACAGCAGGTAGAAGACTGACCTCTCTCCCTGTCTCTCTCTGCCTCTCTCTATATAACTTTGCCTTTCAAATAAATAAATAAAGTCTTCAAAGCAATGAAAAGCAGAGGTGTTCTTGTCATTGGTATCAATAAAGGAGGGACCAAGGTTAGAGAAGGAGGGAAACTCCATGCAAGCATAGGAGGCTGTTGATGGAAATTTTAGAGAAGGGAAATCAGCCTAAGTGTCCACTATCTGGGACATGAAGACTGGAGGCTTCTGAGACAGCAGAAGACAGTCTTTGCTGCAAATGACAGAATCATGAGTCACACTGGCTTTGACAAAGAAAGTTCTCTATTGACTCAAGTAAGTAAGCAAAGTCTTCATGCTTTCTAATGAGAAGTTCAGCCAAGACTAAATCCAAGGGCTCAAATATCACTAGAAGTTTATTTATTTTTCTTAATCTCTCAGTATTCCTGACCTAGAGATTCTTTGCCAATGAGAAGATGGCCACTAGCCAACCCACCATATGTCTTGTTGTTAACATTTCTATCATAAAACTCTGCTTCTTTTTTAAAATCCCTGGCCAAAAAATTCTCAATGGCCTCTGCTTTGGTCATATGTTCATTCCCCAGCTAATCCCAGACCTTACCAATTTCCCAGGCTTGCAGATGGAAGGTTGGCTCTGGACACTGAAATCACACAGAATAAATTAGGACAAGCATCTTTACCAGGGCAAATCAGATTGCTACAGTTGAGAGGAGAGAAAATGGTTGCTGGACAATAAGAAGCCCTTCTATGTCAAATGAAGACTTCTCAAAGACGCCACTACTTGACTCCTTCAAAATGGTTGTGTTTACTCAGAGTTTGTATTTCATGAAGAAAATTGTATTATCTGCCAAGTGTCTCTTCTCCTTTCCCCAATAGTCATGTGGGAATCCATAGCATTTTTAACCTACTAAACCATGAGAAAGTTATTTAATCTCACTGTGCTTTGAATTTTCCAAATCCCAAATCTGAATATTTTACATGCTTCTGTTAGAGAAAAAATTAAAGATGTAGGGAACACCCAGGGCAGTCAGAAAACCTGCGAGTATGATATTAAATACTTACTGTGACACACCATTGAGAGGTGGAGCAATTTCTTCAACAGTGTGGTTGTGGTAATGGTCAACTAATAATACACCAGGTGTCAACTAAGAGACAACAAAGCTCAGAATGCCTTCATCACAGCAGGTAAAGTTTCCTGAAAGAGAAGATAGAATTTGTAGGAACTTCATTGCAGCCACTACCTATCCCAGCTCTTATTGTTTCTATAACTATAGAAACTAAAAAATGAAATGCTCAAGTTCCTTAGATTTCTTAGAGCTAGGGATGAGCATATTATCCAGTTCTAACATGACATGTAAGTGTGGCTTGGCAGAAGACTCTTGAGAAAATGTTGGCAGTCTTGGTAAGAAGAAAAAGGACATCTACAACTGCCCTTCTCACTTTATACTTTGAAGGCAGTCATGATGCCTACACCCAATGCAACCATGCTGCAACAGGAAGTTAAAAAGCCAAATGCCAAAAAAAAAAAAAATGACCTAAATGAAAGATCTCTGTGAGTGAGATCCCAGCAGAAAGAACAGGCCATCAAAGAAGGCAGTACCTTTCTCTGAAGGGAAGAGAGAACTTCCACTTTGACTATAGCCTTGTCTAAATAAGATCAGAGTTGGCCAACTCACGAGGCCTTGCCCGCTCATGACAAGAGCCTAGGGTGATTACTGACGTCATAAATAAGAGTGTCAATTGTTAAATTAACAACAGGAGTCACTGTGCACTTACTCCCCATGTAGGATCTCTGTCCTTAATGTGTTGTACAATGTGAAGTAACGGTATAACTAGTACTCAAACAGTACTTTATACTTCATGTTTCTGTGTGGGTGCAAACTGTTGAAATCTTTACTTATATATGCTAAATTGATCTTCTGTATATAAAGATAATTGAAAATGAATCTTGATGAAGAATGGGAGGGAGAGGGAGTGGGAGATGGGATGGTTGCAGGTGGGAGGGTGATTATGGGGGGGGAAAGCCACTATAATCCAAAAGTTGTGCTTTGGAAATTTATATTTATTAAATAAAAGGTAAAAAAATAAAATATGTATAAGCCTCTCTGATAAAAAAAAAAAAGCCAAACGCATAAGATGGGCAGAGTTGGAAGAGGGAAAATGTCTGGCTCTTTGATGATGTCACTGAGTAGCTAAACAGCAGTAAATAAGTACCTACTATCTCTGTTCCTTGTTTTAGCAATTAGGATATGTTTTCCTTAAGCCCCTGTTAGATGGGTGTTCTGATAAGGAAAATTAAATGGATTCCTACCTGATACACCTATTTTTACAGATTGAGTCCGGGCCAATCTAACTGAATCAAAAATATGATATCATTTTCTCATTGACTATTGGAAAAACTGAAAGAAAATAAAATTCTAAAGGTTTAGAGTTTCAGGGGTAGGGGAAGCAAGTACTAGTCTTTCCTCTAACATAAAATACATGTTCCCTAGGAACTGAGATGGGGGAAGCTTAAGTTAACTCCTCACTCTGCCCTGACCTGTTAAAAAATAGAACTCCCCTACCATTCTTAGCCTCTTGCATGAAAATCCAGCCACAATGAACCATGACTCTCTGATTTCCTAGAGTTGTTTGCTTGTTTGTTTCTGGTCTATGTGTGCCCCTTAATTGACACATCACATCCATCGCTGCATGAGTCCAGCTCTGTAATGTGCTTTATCTTCCCTAAAAGGACAGCTTCTTGGTCCCTGCAGAATCTCCTGTAGAATTTAGTAAATGTGCAGCATAACACGAGGCCTGTTATAACTAGTAACAATTAATTAAATAAAATGAATGTGAACTTGCTTTATAATATGCTTAGCATCACACCAATGCCTATGGGTATGTCTGGAAACCTAATTGTGGTTGATAGCAAAAATATCTGAGCCAAGGATGCCTTCTACTGCAGAGGAAATAGATTAAGACAGAAAAGAGGACAACAGACTGGATAAAAAAAGAACAATTCAAAGTCATCCCTAAAGAGACCAGAGCTTTCTTACAATTTATTCCCTTTCAGGAGCATCCCTATTAGAAGTTCTCATGAAAATCAAGTCATCAAGCTGGTATAGTTTTGCATTTTTGCATTTTTACTCTGTTCTGTAAAATATATGTTAGATTATTTAGATTGTTTGCGCCTACTTTAATCAAAATAAGGGAAATTCTAAGCTGAAAAATACTAGAATTTGTAATTGAGAAGGGGTAGTGTGTCTTAGATTGGTTCTCCAGAAGCCTAGTTCCATTAAAACAGCTGGGAAAATCTATCATATCCCATTTATCTTCATTGTCTCTAGATTTTAGAATGTTTTCAAAATCAAGAGAAAAGGTATGGTTCAATGAGAATCTATAGTAAGAGATTTGGAACAAACCCGGTAGGGAGTCCTCAGGAAATAAAGTTCAGTCTAAAGAATGAAGCATGTAGGAGTTAAGCAGGCAAATGATAACTGGGCTTCTAATGAGGGTGCAAGAAGTAAAGATATTGGGCTCATTTTCAAAGTAAGGTGTTGAGCTGTGAGGAGACAGTGAGCTAGCCTAATGGCTTCCAATGTGTGGAAAGTTCCAAGTAGTTAGCTAGTATAAAACTAGGTTATAGGCACCTGGAAACCTCTTAGACAAGCAGGGCATCAGGAGTGTCCAAAATGGCTAAAGAGATTGTAACCCATTAGTATTGAGCCAGTTAGGAACTGGGGAGAGACCTGTGTAATAGGGAATGCACTTCTTGATGAAACAGCACCAGATGCACTTGCCTACCTACCAAACATCCGATCTTGCAAGATGGTTGATAAACTCTCACTTTTGCTGCACATCCTGAACCCAAGGCCATCCTTTAAGTGTGGGTGAGGTTATTTCTCACAGGGGTATAAGGTCACCATATCGGAGTATTGGAATGCAAACCTCTGCCCTCATATTTATTAACTTTTATGTTCTGTATTGGGGGAATAGAATATATCTATATACATCAGAATATCATGGATCTATGTAAAATTATGATTCACAAAGTTTTCAAAAAAGAGGATATATGTTTACCATTCAATGTTAAGTGCTTTTTAAAGAGACAAGATCTAAACTTATGTAGCCAGTAGGATTTCTTCACCATCAAAAACATGGGCTGAATGAATAGTGAAAGAAAATATCAATTTTTAAGAAGTTTTCGGGTGGTGTGCTTATAATTACTTCTCTCTGTTTCCTTATAGTTTTCTAACCTTTATATATTCTCCACACCAAGAATGTACTACTGTTATGGCTTGCTCATAAAATCATTGAGAAGGTACAAGGTCTCTCATTGTCACTAATGACCCTACAATTGATGTTGCTGATTTGGCCCACCCGAACCTCTACCCTGAGATTCTGTTTAGCATTGTGCACTCAGGAGATCAACATTTTCAATTCTATCCTCTTAATTCCCCCAAGAAGCCCCTGTCACATTCCAAGTCAGCCAACATAGATGCATTAACTACTTAATAAATATGTACACAGGGCCTACTACATATCCAGATACTTCCTTAGGCATTAGAAAAACCAGCTATTGTTCCAGTTCTCATGGAGATATTTGTGTGCCTCTAAAAGGGCAGTAATTTTTTATTATTATTATTAATTTTTTGCTAAATTTGAGAGCAGAAAGGGGGAGAGAGAGACAGAGAGAGGACAAGGAGAACAAGTTCCCATGTGCTAATTCACTCCCCAAATGCCCACAATGGCCAGGGCAGAGCTGAGGTCAAAGCTAGAAGCCAAGAACTCAAACCAGGTCTCCCACATGGATGGTAGGAATTCAATTACTTGAGTCATCACTATTGCCCCCCAAGGTCTGCCTTAACAGAAAGCTAGAACCAGTAGCCAGAGTCCAGTATCAAACCCAGGTACTACAATGCGGAATGCAGATACTAAGCTAAAAATATCCACTCTGAGTAATAAAATAGAATAAATAGAAAAAATCTATATTTGAATAGTGTATCCAGGAGAAATACATGATTCTATGAGAATCCACAGTGAGATATTGGGATCTTTTGGAGAAGGCTGCCCTCAGGAACTGAAATTCAACCTGAGTTCTGAAGGATACATGGGAGTCCACCAGGCAAATGCCAATTCAGAGTCTAATGGGTGTATGGGGTCACAGTTCTGGGCTCTTAGAGGGGCAAACCTCTGTACTTAAAGAAAGAGCCATCTTATTGTCAAACCAGAGTCAAATATCCCAAAATAATAGAAGAAAATAGTATTGAATTAAGGCATCCTGTGTCTGTAAGAAATCGAGGAGTTCAAAGGAATTGATGAGCAATAAGGGCTAAAGTAGTACCAAAGAGACTTTAGAGAAAACGCAACTTGGGACCTCTTTTACGTCAGTAAGAAGGAAAGTTTTGCCAAGCAAGGGAACCACATGAGCAAAAGCCCAGAGGAGTCAATGTCAGCGATACTTTAGGAGATAGAGAGATGGCCAGCATGAAAAGAGTAGAGGATAAGTGATGGGTGGAGTGGATGGGCTCTCCTTGGAAGCCAGATAAGGATGCTTGGAATTGATAGGATAGGAACCAGGGAGCATGAAATGACAAGATAAAAGTGGTATCCATGGAGGACTGATGATGCCACCTATACCACCTGGAGAGAGAAAGCCAGAGGGGCAGACCACAGTAAGTCAGACAGAAAGATGCACCTCCTTGTACCATTAGGAAACTAGGATATAATTGGTTAACTGGGCTTTCAGCTTGTGAAAAGGAAATCGCCATGAGAATGAGAAGCATCACTGTGCTTCTTGTTATTACATGTTTTATCTCACTTCTTTGATCTGTCTTCTCCTACAGCTAAAGACATATGCTGAAACACAACCCCCTGCCTTCCTTTTCCAGAAAGAGGAAGCTGTGTGTGCAAGCCATGCAAGACTCAGCAATCCTAGAACAACGCACTGACGGGGGGACCTATCTCCCACTTTGGGAAGCCCCTGTTTCCTACTCCTCACACTTCCTCACCCACAAAAATTGCTGGCAGATGTGGAGTGAGGGTGAGGACAGAGGCGGAGGTTGTGTTGGTAAAGGGTCTCTGGTCACCAAAATGCCTGGCTGACAGGGCTGCAGAGGCAAGGGGCAAGGGAAGGAAATCTCTTCCCCAAAAAAGGCAATGAGGAGACAGAGCACATCCTACCCCATCCTGTCCTCACCATTTCCCCAGCCAGCAATTCCTCAGGTTGGAACCTATCTTGGTAGGTGTTTTCAATCACACGTCCCTGATTAGATAGTCTCTTCTGCTTTACAGAGCTCTCTTGGAAAGTGGGTTTCTAAACTCCTTTGTATTCTGTTTTACTGTGCACTTTAAGGATCTTTTAAGCAATACTCTTCAACTTCACCCCTGCTTTAATATTCATTGCAAAGCCCCAGTCACAACAGCTTTGGAACTCAACAGAGAAGGGATTAAAGTATGGGATCTAGTTACACAGTGGAATCTCGCTTGAGGCTTTATTTGTGTTGTCAGTTTGATGTTTATTTTAACTTAGTGTTCACTGGGGTAACACTTGGAAGTAAAAGGGCAAGAAGACCCACAGCACTCAAGCCTGCCCATTATACTACTACTTAGCCCCAAAACTAGGCTTCTGTTCCATTAGAGACCCTCTTAATAATTGCCCTGCACTCTCACCTCTGCTTTCTTAGATGCAGAAATGGCTTGTCAGTGGATAAATTGGTCATTTAATTATCTGACTTTGCTAACAGAGATGGCTACATCTTTCATATGAGGTGAGTGCCTGGTGAGAAGATTCTTAGGAATTGGGTTTACCCTAAGTATCCAATACAAGGCCTGTCCCAGCAAACGCCATGCCTTTTTCTGGATCTCTGGGGCCCTCTAGTGGTTGTCTTGGGCTGACATCAGAGGCCCTGCTAAAATTCACTCAGCCACTGAATTTAAAAAGAAACAAATCCTTTCTTCTGTTTTTCCTTAAAATACAAAGAGCAGATTGAGGCAGGCAGCCATTTGGCACAGTGAGTAAGGCACCACTTGGGATGCCCACATCGCATACTGGGGTGCCTAGGTGAGTCCCAGTTCCACCATAGTTTCCAGCTTCCTGCTAACGTGTGCCCCTGGGAAGCAGTGGGTCAGTCAGATACCTGGGTCTACCCCAACACAGAAGACCTGGCTTGAGTTCCAGACTTGTGGTTTCAGCCTGCCCAGCCCTGACTGTTTGGGAGTTAACCAGCAGATGGGGGAGCTCTTTTTGTCTCTTTCAACTAAATAAATATTTAAAAGAAAAAAGCAAATTTAGAGATTTTACTTTCTGGTACCATCAAGGTTCATCTGGTCTCTTAACATGCTCCTTGTTGATTTGGGTTTTAATGAGCTGTGACAGCTCCTTGCCTGCCCGCTTGTTCCCCAAATGCCCCCCCCCCCCCACCACCACCACCACATCTATCTTAAGGTCTGTTTCAGGATGCTGGATAGTCTTTCTCATGGAAACTCAAGAAGTGCCCAGCTGGGTCCTTTGTGTAGAGGAGGGTAAGGGTCCTCCCTTTGCAAAGGCTTTGAGGGCCTCAGACTCCAGGGCATCACAGAGATCATTGGCAGGGCCAGGAACTGGGATTGTCTTTTGTGACTTTGGTAAGGAGATAGATCTAGAGCCCAATTTGAAACTGACTATGTTGGTCATTTTTATTGATCCATTTGTACAAACCTATGTGAAGTGCTCCTAATATAAACAGCTTTGCATTATGCATTATGGCTGCATCACCTTCACCTGACCGCAGGGAGTGCTAAAGAAAAACCCAGCATGCTCACCTGGCCTCCAGCCCAACCAACCAATTAGGTCACTGGCCAGGGTGAGACTGCAGGAGGGGAGGGAGCCTACACGTCTGCGAACATCTGCTATTCCCTGTACTGAAAGGAGAAGCAAGAGAGAATGGCAATTTTCTGGGCATTTGCTAGCTGCTTACCCAATATCTCATAGTGGGGCAGGTGCAATCATTTGCATTGTACAGACAAGGAAAGTGAAACTCAAGTGAAATATGTTTCCCAAGATCACACAACTATGTAAGCACCAGGATCAGGATTCAAACCAGTTCGTACTCTCTCTAAACCCCACTCTTTATCCAGCCCATGCCTTTCACTTTACTTAGCATTGAGGTCCAGGTTCTTGACTCCTAATCTACGTCAGTTCTACCTTCTGGAGTTGGGCAGTGCACAGCATGCACATCTGTACAGAGTAGCTCAAGTCAGTTTCTGGTATGAAACCCATCCATGTTCAAGATTCTAGGCCTGGCCTGGCATCCAAAGCCTTGCATCTCAAAGTCAGATGCCCAAATCTGCAGCATGGGCTCTTTAGAAATATAAAGTATGGCCTTCTCCACCCCATATCTCATGGGCCGCCAACTCCAAGAATACAGCCTTTACATTGAGCTTCTTAACACTAATGTGTACTCTGTCACCTGGGGATTGGATTTAGGGGTCTGTGGAGAAGGAACTAGGCTTGGTCCTGGATGATACTGATGCTGTAAACTACACCTGGAAGAACTCAACTTTATAGCAGTAATTCTCAAACCTGAGCCTGTATTCAAATCACTTGATGGGAACTGTTAATACACAGACTGTTGGGCCCCACCTCAGAAGCTTCTGATTCAAAGGGTCTACCCCAGGGAACTTGCATTTCTACCAAGTTCCCTGGGGATGCTTAGGCTGCTGGCATAGGGACCCTACTTTGAGAATCACTGTTCTAGCCCACCAGAATGTTTAATTAGACAACTAATTCCATGCTTTCTGCCTTTTCATTTGCAGAAGGCTGCAAACGTCCTTGAATGCTAGCAAGTAAGGGTTAAAAGGGACATCAGAGACCACTCAGTCTCAGTTAAGGAAATGTAGGCCAAGGGCCTCATTCAAGGCCATACATTTAGCCAAGATGCAAAGCCAAGACGAAGCAATCTGACTCACTCTGTTCTATGTTGTGTACTCTGAAGACTGCTGGCTCCCAGGTCCATAAATTCTCTGGCATCCAGCAACTGCAGTATTTTTGGTGAGCTCTCCATCTTCAGCCAGCTTTGCAGGTGCTAGAATCCCTCTCAGACACATATGTCATCAGCACAATCCGTGCAAACGCAGTGCCCTCCTACCTAACAGCTCAGGGAAAAGAGGGCTTTGGAAAAAACCAGCAGCTATGCTGGCTGTCTTGGTGCAGAGGAAGCACAGCAGCAGCAAGCAAGCCCAGACAAGGTGAGTCAGCACAGAGGCCCTGGAGCTCAGAGATAAACGGGGATGCTGCCAACAGCTGGCACCCGAATTCCCCCGGGCCTCTCTGCCAAGGTCATTTAACCTCTCTGTGCCTGGAAACATTCTTTTCTTTAGCGAAAACAATGCCCTCATTGAAGAGAATGAACACAAATGGTTTCAAACATGAAATTGAAGTGTGGGGGGTTCTGTCAACTTCTATTATATGACAAATCACCCAATATTTATTGGTTTAAAATACAATAATATGTAACCATAATAAAGGCATCGTCCTTTCCTACTTATTTTATACATTTATATATAATAGGAACCAGCTATTGATATTGTATATTAGTCTGTGCCTAGTCCAGTGAATTGTAACATTTGCATAACAAGTGCAGGAGCCTACTGAGGGAGCTGATTTGGAATGGCAGACTTTGACCTAGCTAAGGAAGGAGACTCCACCTAATGGATGCAAAGCCCAGGTCGTCAAGACACCCTGGACTTCCCCATGTAAGCTGGATGGACCCTCTTCAGTACGCAGTCTGAACATCTGCATAATTGCCAATTGAACAAACTCATTGTTTTATTTCTAACCTCACCTGTCACTATTGCTGTCTTTTTTAAAATACTTCTTGCTGTCTTGGGGGGCAGAAAGAGCACATTTTCCCCCAGGATGCCACCTTCTTCAAGCAAACTCTTTCCTCTTGCAAGGTCCCTTGAGGCTTGGGCTTGGAACTGGTGTGCCATCTTTTCTGCCATATTCTATTAGCCAAAGCAAACCCAGGACCAGCCTGTGTCTCTATGGGAGAAGCTATAACTTCACAAATAAAGATCAAAAAGACAGTGCAGGTTTGTAGCCATTTTTTCAATCTACCACTGAGGAGTTTACTTAGTCTTGGAAGCCCGGAGATCCCAAAGCAAATGGTTTACTTAATTACTTGGAAAGGAAAGGACATACTGGTAAGGGAGTGGGAACTTGAGACACAGATGGGAATAGTCAATAAAGGCTGCGTAACCATGTCAGCTGGCACTGTAGGCAGCGGCAGTTCAATCCCATCGGAGAACTGTGGGAGCAAGCGTGGGACACAGACATTATTATCCTACCTGAGAAGGGGAGCTGGGATGTTTTACATCAAGTCTTAAATCATTTCTTGAGGGCTGCTCCTAGGGGACACTAATTCCCCACCATTTCATCCTCCTACAGTGGGCAACGTGGCTCGAGCAGTAAGAGCAAGTCCTTGGCAAAGAATTGCACCTGGCAGCTAGAAGCTGGACTACTATGCATGCAAGTGGTTAGGGTAAGGGGATATAAGGGTAGGAGGATGTGGGTAAAACAGTCCCAGCATCACCTGCAGTATAAAGGTGATGAAGAAAAAAGAAGAAGAAGAAGGAGAAAGAGAAAGAGAAGGAGGAGGAAGAGGAGGAGGAGAAAGTCTTAAGCTTCATGTTTAAGGTATTTTAGTCAAAACATCTTTTTTTTCTTCTTTCCCTTAAATCAGTTTGCTTTATTTTTGGTGAAGCTTTGGTTCTCTTGCTGGCAAAGTTTGGGACACTAGATGGCATTGTATTGAGTTGAGCTATAGCTCAGGAAACAAAATGCCAACTGATGTTTCTAGTTGTCCTTGGAATTTAGCAGTAACCAGCATGAGTTGAGACCAAACAGCTGTCCCAGGCTTAGCAATGACAGTGCACTTCAGCTCTCCCTAGGCCACCATTCTGTCTTGAGCTGGCACCTTGAGAGCAACGCCACCAATCATGGAGGGCCAAATCACCAAGCAGCAGGCAGAGGTCGCTGGTATTTCCCAAGGATGAGAATTCATAAAAACTCCTGGGATGAGAAGCAGCGAAGCTTTCTACTCCCAGAAAGGTTTGAAATGCATCAAAAATGTCCTGGAAGGAAAAATAGTGAATGTATAGAACAAGAGAGCTTCAAAAGGTTTGTGGAAAAAAAATCGAATTAAAGATAAATTTATTTTGGTGCAAAAAAACCCCTGAAGTCCATACATAGTATTTTTATAACGTGCATTTCCATGAGTTTTTGACAGTCCTTTGTACTTATTTTGGGGGGTGAGCATAGAAATGGGAGAGCAGGACAAGGTTGGAAGCAAGAGTCAAAGACATTTAACATTTTAAATGAAATAATTTAAACAAATGAAATCTCAACACTGATCAGTTCTTCACAATAAATGTTAGGTGGCTGTCTTATTCTTAACCTCTATTTTAAATTACAATAAAGGAGAGGAGAGTATAGGATGCAGCCTGCACTTTGCAAAGCTGCACGTGTTCAAGAGGCAATACTGATCTCAATCTCCTGCAACATTTGAGAGGCCTCCTCATACTGAACTTCTACTTTCTTTAAAATTGGGAAAATAATACTGGAGATGCCAATGAATTGCTATACTCCTCAAATGAGTTACTGTACCCACGGGTGCAACACAATGAAAAATTAATTTAAAAACAGCAGAAAAATAAAATATCATAGTGGATATATTATCTGAAAAAAACACAACAACAACAAAAAAAAACCTCAACAGATGAGCTCAATAGCAGAATGGACAGGGCCAAGAAAAGAAACAATAATTAGAAGATAGAACAATGGAAATTAATGAATCTGGAAAATAGAAAGAAAAAACTGAAAAAAAAAAAAGGAGTTGGGGAACTATGGAACTGATACCAACAGATCCAATATATGTATCTTCAGAACTCTTGATGGTGAAGTGAAAGAGGGCAAGGCTGAAAGAGTATCTGAAAAAATAATAGCTTAAAAGTTCTCAGATTTGGAAAAAGACCTACTCCTACAGATTGAAGATTCTGAAAAACCCTTCTCAGGACAATCCCAAAGACAAAGACATCAGGAACACCAAAGGCAAAGGAAATCTTGAAAGCAATGAGAGAGAAATGACAACCTATAGAATGAAAGTGAGTCCTCTGCCGGCACCGCAGCTCACTAGGCTAATCCTCTGCCTGTGGCGCCGGCACCCGGGGTTCCAGTCCCGGTTGGGGCGCCGGATTCTGTCCCAGTTGCCCCTCTTCCAGGCCAGCTCTCTGCTGTGGCCCGGGAAGGCAGTGGAGGATGGCCCAAGTGCTTGGGCCCTGCACCCCATGGGAGACCAGGAGAAACACCTGGCTCCTGGCTTCAGCTCAGCGTGGTGCGCAGGCCGCAGCAGCCACTGGGAGGTGAACCAACAGAAAAGGAAGACCTTTCTCTCTGTCTCTCTCTCACTGTCCACTCTGCCTGTCAAAAAAAAAAAAGAAAGAAAGAAAGGAAAAAAAAAAGTGAGTCCTCATAAGAAAAAACGAGGTCAGATGAAAGGATGAAAGTGTCCCAATATTTATCTAGTGCTGAAAGAAAGAACAGTCAAGATCCAAGACCCAAGATCCAGTGACATTCTTGAGCAATAAAGGGGAAATCAATAAATTCTCAGAAGGAAAGCTAAGAAAATGTGTCGAATCATACCTACCCTCAAAATAGAGGAAATGATACAGGAAAGAAACTTGGAACATCAGGAAGAAGGGAAGGCATACAGTGATAAATACACTGATAATGTAATAGACTCTCGGGGCCAGCGCCATGGCTCACTAGTAATCCTACACTTGCGGCATTGGCTCCCATATGGGCACCAGTTCTAGCCCCGGTTGCTCCTCTTCCACTCTAGCTCTCTGCTGTGGCCTGGGATAGCAGTGGAGGATGGCCCAAGTCCCTGGGACCCTGCACCCACGTGGGAGACCAGGAAGAGACTCCTGGCTCCTGGCTTCAGATCGGTGTAGCTCCAGCCATTGTGGCCATTTGGAGAGTGAACCAATGGAAGGAAGACCTTTCTCTTTCTCTCTCTCTCACTGTAAACTCTAATGTCAAAATAAATTAAAAAAAAAAGTTTTAAAAAATGTAATAGACTCTCCTATTGAGACTTCTAAACTGCATTTGATGGTTGAAGCAAAAGTTTAACATTGTTGAACTGTGGTTTTAAATGTATGAACAGAAAATATTTAATAAAACTATATTATGAACAGAAGAGGGCATATGGACAGAAAGTAAACCCAGACTCTTTTTTTTTTTAAGATTTATTTATTTGAAAGGAAGAGTTGAGAGAGGGAGATCTTCCATCTGCTGGTTCACTCCCAAAATAGCTGCAATGACTGTGCCAGGCCAGGCCAAAGCCAGGAGCTTCTTCCAGGTCTCCCACGTAGGTACAGGGGCCCAGTACTTAGGCCATCCTCTGCTGCTTTCCCAGGCACATTACTAGGGAGCTGGATTGGAATTGGAGTAGCCTGGACTCAAGCCAGCACCTATATAGGGTGCTGGTATTGCAGGCAGCAACTTTACTCACTGCACCACAATGCCAGCCTGGAAAAGTTTTTCTTTCTACACTTAATTCAAACTTTTAAAATGATAACACCAGTAGACTGTGAGACATTCAAAAGTACCACAAAAAGTTTGGAAAAGTAAAATTTAAACTTTATTCTAGCATTAAAAAAACTTTGAAATCCATGCATATTTTTTCATAATAAGCATTTTTCCATGAATATTCTGAAGGCCCCACATATATATCAACCACTATAAAGAGCTATATAAGTAGATACACTCAAAAAAACTATAGATAATTCAAAATTGGGTTCTTAAGCCAGCGCCGCGGCTCACCAGACTAATCCTCCGCCTGCAGCGCCGGCACCCTGGGTTCTAGTCCCGGTTGGGGCGCCGGTTCTGTCCCGGTTGCTCCTCTTCCAGTCCAGCTCTCTGCTGTGGCCTGGGAGGGCAGTGGAGGATGGCCCAAGTGCTTGGCCCTGCACCCCATGGGAGACCAGGAGGAAGCACCTGCTCCTGGCTTCGGATCAGCACAGCGCCAGCCATAGCGGCCATTTGGGGGGTGAACCAACGGAAGAAAGACCTTTCTCTCTGTCTCTCTCTCTCACTGTCTAACTCTGCCTGTCAAAAAAAAAAAATGGTTCTTAAAAACTGTTCAAGTAATGTACATAAAGGCAGGAAAAAGAAAATGGGGCTGGTGTTGGTGCAGTGGCTGCTTGTGACCCTGGCATCTCATTTGAGTGCTGGCTTCTGTCCCCACTGCTCCCTGTTCCAGGAAGCTTCAGAAGATGGCCTGGGTACTTGTGTCTCTGCTACCCACATGGGAGACCAAGATGGAGTTCTGGGCTCCTGGTTTCAGACTGGTTGAGCACATGCCATTGCAGCCATTTGGGGAGTGAACTAATGGATGAAAAATCTCTTTCTCATTCTGTCTCTCCCCATCTCTCTGCTGCATTGCCTTTCTTTTTCTTTCTTTTCTTTTTCTTTTTCTTCTTCTTTCTTTTTTTTTTTTTTTTTTGGACAGGCAGAGTTAGTGAGAGAGACAGACAGAGAGAAAGGTCTCCCTTTTTCCATTGGTCCACCCCCAAATGGCCGCTATGGTCGGTGCGCTGTGCCGATCCGAAGCCAGGAGCCAGGTGCTTCCTCCTGGTCTCCCATGCAGGTGCAGGGCCCAAGGACCTGGGCCATCCTCCACTGCACTCCCGGGCCACAGCAGAGAGCTGGACTGGAAGAGGAGCAACCGGGACAGAATCCGGTGCTCCAACTGGGACTAGAACCTGGGGTGCCAGTGCCACAGGCAGAGGATTAGCCTAGTGAGCCATGGCATCGGCCTGCATTGCCTTTCAAATAAATAGAATAAATCTTTTTAAAAAATGTTATCACCAACTTGCTGGCGGGAACATAAAGTGGTATGACCATTCTGGAAAGAGTTTGGCAGTTGGTTAAAAATAAATAAATAGGTGCTGGCGCTGTGGCGTAGTTGGTAAAGCCACTACCTGCAGTGCTGGCATCCCATATGGGCACCAGTTCGAGTCATAGCTGCTCCACTTCTGATCCAGCTCTCTGCTATGGTCTGGGATAGCAGTGGAGGATGGCCCAAGTCCTTGGGCTCCTGCACCGGAGTGGGAGACTGGGAGGAAATTCCTGGCTCCTGGCTTTGGATAGGCACAGCTCTGACCATTGCAGCCATTTGAGGAGTGAACCAGCAGATGGAAGACTTCTCTCTCTCTCTCTAACTCTTCCTCTATAACTCCACCATTCAAATCAACAAATAAATCTTTAAAATAAATAAATAAATAAATAAACCTACCATATGACCCAACAATTGTATTCCTAAGCACTTATCCCAGAGAATTAAAAATTTATGTTCACACAAAACCCTACACACGAATATCTAGATAAGCTCTATTCATAATAGCCAAAAAGTGCAAGCAACTCAGAGAGCCTTCAAGAGATGAATGATTAAACAAACCATTCCATACCACAAAAGACTACTCAGTGATGCAATTACTGATACACAAAACAACCTGGGTGACTCCCCAGAAATTATGGCTAGTGGGAAAAAAAGTCAATACTAAAAAGTTTCCTAATACATGACTCTCTTTATAGAGTACTCTTGAAATGACAAAATTAAAGAAATAGAAATAGAAAACAAATTAGTAGTTGCCATGGGTTAAGGTGCAATAAAAGTTGAAGGGAAATTGATGTGATTATAAAATATAGCATGAATGATCCCTGAAGTGATAGAAATATTCTGTATCTTGGCTATGTCAATATCAATATACTGACTGTGATATTATATATAATTTTGTAAAATATCAATATTGGGGTATTATATACAAAACTATCATTATAACTTAATATGAATTAATAATAATTAATAACTTCATATGAATTTATAATTATATCAATTGTTTTTAAATGTGAAAGGGATCAAGTCAAAAAACAATTAAAAAGAGCACTGGAACTAGGAATCAGAAGTCCAAGATTCAAGTCTTCATTCACCCAACTTTGGCAAATCAAACTCCTTGTCACAAATCATTTGTATAACGCAATTGATGAGACCTGCAACTGCTACCTCCCAGTTGATAATAGGCACACATTACATTCATTTAAAAATGTTAGAATCAAGGCTAATCTAAATGTCAAGTATTTGAAAGCTTTTGTTATAGAATTGATGCCTCAAAGTCCATTTCTCCAGATAGAACATGAATCTAATCAAGTTGCTAATACTACTAATTTTATTTTCACTACCCATCATTAAATCCCCCATAAAGCAGCAAAAAACAACACTGGACAAGAGAAGAGAAGAGCCAGATCTCTTTTGCATCCTATAACATACTTACAGGTCCAGAAATATGCCAGATGTTCTCTTTCTTCCTCTCTCCTGCTGCAAAGGGTGCTGTCGAATGCTTTGTTTAGTCAGTGATGTACAGAATGGAGCATCTAAGGCTGAAATCTTGCTTTATGCGTTTTCTATTTCAGGACTGGCTTGGAGAAATTGCACAGAGTTCATCCCATGATCCTTCACGTGAGAGGGAAACCATTCGGACTTTTATAGCCTAAGGAGGAAGAGTTAGAAAGGTTAAAGCTAATTTTGGCTATGGCTGCTTTGGGGGCAGAGAGAAGGAATCATGCACCCAGTTAAAGGCATTTGAAACTGTTGACATGCCTTTTGCAATCATTAACTTTGTTGTTCTAATACACTCCACACTAGCTTTTTAAATGAGGTAATGTATAATCTCATTTAATGGGAAATTTTGTAGGAGTTGGCTGATCCAGCATCCCATTGTTATTATCTAGGGCTTAGGTAATCTACATGTCTAGTCTCTTCTACTCACAAGGTTGATTTTATTTTTAAGGCTCATTTACCCTGGGGTCAATTGTGGATTATCCATCTTCATTCAAATCTGAAGAAAGAAGAGGGGGAGAGAAATGAAGAGAGAAGGAGAGAAGGAGAGAAGGAGAGAAAGAGAGAGAGAGAGAGAGAGAGAGAGAGAGAGAGAGAGAGAAATAGCTTATTCTTAAGAGCAAGCCAGAATTTTGAATTCTCCAATGGAACTCTCATCACATCATTGGCCAGAGCTGGGTCACATGACTTCACAAACCAATCACAGACCTGGGGGAATGCAATAATACTTAGTCCAATCAGATTAAATCCTGAAGTTGAGAAGATTCTTCTGAGTCACATGGGTACAGGAAGAAGGGACACCCGAAAGAAACTTGGATTCTATTATAAAGAGAAGGAGTAGAAGCTGTGTAGGCAGTTGGTACTCAGTAATCACCCTATTTAACTCCACTAACAGTACTATGTGATGTTTTCTGAGCACTCTGATACTATATGGTACAAAATAGGACAGAGTTGAACTTTTCTAGTTTTGAGTCTTTCTTTAAGCTCACTGTGATACTTTGGGTAAGCTAAATTCTTGGACCCACATTTCTGAAAGGAACTGGAACTGTGTGACCCTGGCCTGGGCAAATTGCTTTTTATGCATCAGCTTCCTAATCTGTGGATCTCTCCTCTAAGACTGATAACACTTTATGTGTAAGGTTCTGAATTTCTTCACTAGGGCTCCTAACAAAGCACCACAGGCTTGCAGCTTAAACAACAAAGTTATTTTCTCAGGATTCTGGAGACGACAAGTCCAAGATGAAGGCGTTAGTGCAGAGGGTCTATTCTGAAGACATTTCTTCTTGGCTGATGGGTGGCCAAATTCTCTATCTCAATCTGATCTTTATTCTCTGTGAGGTAAACTCCTAATTTCCTCTTCTTACAAAGACACCAGTACTAATGAATTCATTTCACCTTTTTAGAGACTGTGTCTCCAAATAGGTCATATTCTGAAGTACCAGACATTAGGACTTCAACAAATGAATCTCTGGGTGGGACAATTCTAGGTGATGTGAGCAATAAATTATCCAAAAGAATGATCTCTTCAAAAGTAAAGGCGAAGACATATTTTAAAAGCAATGAGGGGCCGGCGCTGTGGTATAGCGGGTTAATGCCCTGGCCTGAAGTGCCGGCAGCCCATATGGGCACCTATTCAAGACCTGGCTGCTCCTCTTCCGATCCAGCTCTTTGCTATGGCCTGGGAAAGAAGCGGAAGTTGGCCCAAGTCCTTGGGCCCCTGCACCTGTGTGGGAGACTTGAAAGATGCTCCTAGCTCCTGGCTTTGGATTGCTGCAGCTCCAGCTGTTGCAGCCAATTGGGGAGTGAACCATCAGATGGAAGACCTTTCTCTCTCTGCCTCTCCTCTCTCTGTGTAACTCTGACTTTCAAATAAATAAATAAACTTTTTTTTTTTTTACAAAAAGTACTTCTAAAAAAAAGCAAGTGATATACAATGGAATAGTTTTTGTATTGTATTACTCCAATTTTTATGGCTATGTAATATAGAATGTCAAATGTAATGGTTTATGGGATAAGCATTTGGTGTGACAATTAAGATGCCACTTGGGATATTTGTATCTCATTTCAATGTGTTGGTTCAAGTCCTGGCTCTGCTTCCCATGCCAGCTTCCTGCTAATGTGTACTCTGGGAGGCAGCAGGTGATAGTTCAATTACTTGGGTTCTTGTCACCCATGTGGGAGATTTGGATTGAATTACTAACTAACTCCTGGCTTTGGCTTGGCCCAGGGCAAGATGTTGTAGACATTTGGGGAGATCTCTCTCTCTCTCTCTCTCCTTCACTTTGTCTGCCTTTCAAGTAAATAGGTTTTAAATGCAGTGGTTTAAATCAACAGCATTTCTCTTCTTCATAAATCTTCAGTTTTTATAGGGCTCAATGAGGATAGATTACTCAGACTACCCAGGTCATTAGCTGGGACAGTTGAAAGTCTCACTCACAGGCAGATGCCAGCTGTCAGCTGAGACCTCAGCTAAACTCATGCATGGAACCACTCCAGATGGTCTGGGCTTCCACACAACATGATGGCTGGGCTCCAGGGGAGAATACCATGAAAGAGAAAAGTAGAAACCATGGTGTTTTTTTAACCACCTAACCTCAAAAGTCACCCAAAATTGCTACTGTTGCATTTGTTCACATAGGCATTTATAAAGACTGTCAAGGTTCAGAAAAGTGGAAACAGACTCTCCTTTTGGTGAGGAGCACCAAGATCTGGATGAGCATGTAGAAAGAGATTATACTGATCATTTTTGAAAAATATAATCTTCATACATTCCTACTTCCCCACATGAAGATCCTTCTTAGGGAGTTTTCTCTCCAGCACTTTGGGGTTTGTGATTTTGTTTTAACCAGAATTGGATCCTTATAATATTCTAGTATATTCCCAAGGAGTTGAGAATAAAATGGCACATTTGGTAGAAAACTTCTGCGAAGAACTACATCAAAGAGAACTCCATAAACCAAGGTTTGATGCACATCACAGTTCTCTTCCAATCAGGAACACATAGAAAACAAGTTGACTCTGATTTCCAGATGATCTTCCTTTTTATAACTCTGACACAATCATGTTTCAGTCCTGAATGGGGAACTCAGATTTGTGTCTGTGAAATGAGAGCTAAGAGATTAAGTAGGACTGAAACACTTTCATCAGCATTAATGTTCTACAAAAACAAGAGGAAAAAAAAGAGTGAATCAAGAAAATGTAAAAGCATTAGGCTGGGTCCATCAAAGAAGCTGAGCTGTTGCTTGCTGAGTATTTGAATGCAGGGCATCATTTTCATGATGGCAATAATAATTTATTGTCAAAATGCTTTCATTGAGTTGCCTTTACTGAAGAGGCCCTGCATGCTTTTTCGCCAGCTTGCTACAATTAAAAGCAGCAGTAAACAGAGACTTTCCATTTAGACTGAAAAGCGACAATTAAGCTTGCCCAGCTATAAATAGGGAGCAGCTTCACATCTAGGGCCTCAACTGTGCACATTAAAGACTCCAGCTACAAATGCCCCCAGTTCATTTCTACAGGACAAACCAATAAACTGTCAAACTCTGACCTTGAAACTGACAATTTCTTCGTGAATCAAAGTAGGTAAATTATGCATAATTCTAGATAATTACTGAGATGTCTACGAGGCCAGGAAACCAGCACACATGCTGGAAATCTGAATGTACAGGCTTCTGGCTTTTTCATGTTACCATTATCAAGCCATGTTTTGCCTTGGGCAGTTGTCAGGGTTAGCTCTCTTTTGCTTAGGATGCAGGGAAGAAAATAATGGTTTTAAGAATTAGGGTAGGGAGGATGTAAAATATTTTTTTTAAATCAAGATTTCCATTAGTTCTAGAGATTCACCAAAAATGCCAGTATACAGACAATCAGTGTTAAATATTTTTGAATAAAAAAAGTTAATGAGGGGCCGGTGCTGTGGCGCAGCAGGTTAATGTCCTGGCCTGAAGCATGGGCATCCCATATGGGCGCCGGTTCTAGTCCCAGCTGCTCCTCTTCCAATCCAGCTCTCTGCTATGGCCTGGGAAAGAAGTGGAAGATGGCCAAAGTCCTTGGGCCCCTGTACACACATGGGAGACCTGGAGGAGGCTCATGGCTCCTGGCTTCGGATTGGCTCAGCTTCGGCCAGAGCAGCCATCTGGGAGTGAACCATCAGATGGAAGACCTTTCTTTCTCTCTGCCTCTCCTCTCTCTGTGTAACTCTGACTTTCAAGTAAATAATAAATAAATCTTAAAAAAAGTTAATGAAAATAATTGGTATCACTTGTAGATAGATATCTGCATTTTCAGTGTTGATCAATCCCTTCATTTTCTGCAGAAGAACAACTGGAGGATAAGGAAGCCATGTGAATTGTCCAACATCACAGAACTTGACGTGGTAGACCTAGAACTCGATGGGTTTCCTGACTGCCACTCTAGTGTCCATTGAATGAGAAAATTCATCCTCTCCTCATTTTTTTAGCCCAAAAGTAATAAAAAGTCTAAAGGGTATTATATTTCTTTGAGGGTAAAAAAATGCTTTGAAAAGTAAAAGGATTTTCCTAAATAGAGATGCTTTGTTCCTTCTGCCTATGTATCCCTCATCTGAGCCAACAGCCCAAATAGAATGAGTTTCTAAGATATGTCTTGAATGATCACATCATCTTAAAGTTTTGAATTCTCTTGGTTTTTGATTGCATGTGTCCTGTGCCTCCCAGTGATTTTCCACCTGCTTGTGTGCACCCTGGAGTGATCTGCTCAGTATTTTCTGCTACCTCTTCTCACCTTCTCCACTCAGTTCTGAACCCAGGAGACTAGCATTTATGTACTCATCAATGTTACCCTTATTCTTTGACTACTGTGAGTTTGGCTACTGGGGAGACCAATTGAAGACTGGATGGAAGGATAAAGAAGCCAACATCTTTATTTCCCTTTCCATTGCCTGCAACATGAGCAGTGCTTCCAGCTAACTCCAGTCTAGAGTAGTCCAACCCCAGAAACATAAGTGACAGTGAATGACTGTTATATTAAACCATTCAGTTTTCAGGAGTGTTTCTTTTTTTTAATGTGGCAATTGCTGTCTGGCACAAAATAAAGTATGTAAAAGGAAGAATTTAAGACAATGTAAGCATCCTAAAATGAATGTAAACATCTCTGAAGACAAGAAATAGACATAAACTTGGAAAAATAAATGGGACTGAGTTTACAGGCTGCCTTAACTCCAGACCTAGAAGGAAACAGACAGCTGGGCTCCTGTAGAATAGCAAAGCTAAAAGTACCTAATGAGAAATAGGAGACACTTTCTTCAAACTCATTGTTTGAAATCCAAAACAAGTTTGAGATTCTCTCACCCATGAAAAGAACTGAAATAAGCTCTTAAAACCACAGTCTGGATGGCTATTTTGTACAGCTGGATAGCAGGGAAACTGTAAGAAATACCGAATTTCATCCTGGAAGTCTGCTTAACTATTGACTTGGTAGCTCAGTTAGTGATAGTCACAGTGTCAGTGAGTTTTGGGAGCCTTGCACTACCAATGTAAGATCCTTTTTTTGATTAAATGTTCTCGGGGGGTAACAAGAGATTAGATATAAACCTATAAGACTATGAGACATAAGCATGGAGGTGGGAGAAGGAGAGAGAGAAAGAGAGAGGAGAAGGGAGGAATAGTAAACTTCCAAAACACAAAAGAAATAATGGTGAGAAAGACAGCCACAAAACGGACAACTGGAAATGAGTTCACTCCAGAAGAAATGGAAAAAATAAGATTATTACCCATAGATTTTCATTAAAATAATTGCTAAAAAATGTAATTTGACAAAAAAAAACATCCTGGGAGATATAGAAGAATATAGTGGAGTAAAAAAAAAAACCAAAACCCAATATTATCAAATTTGGTAGTATGCTAATGAGTTTTATTTACGAGTCACCCATTAAAAACAATGATAGGGACATATGTTTGGCACCACTTGGGATGCCTGCATCCCATATCTAAGAGCTGATTTGAGTCCTGGTTGCTCTGCTTTAGACACATATTCCTGCTAATGCACACACTGGGAGGCAGCACATGGTGACTCAAATACTTGGGTCACTGCCACCCTTGTGGGAGATGTGGATTGAGTTCCAGGCTCCTGGCTTCTGCCTGGCTTTTCCCTGGCTGTTGTGGGCATTTTGGTGACTGAACCAGTAGATTGGAAATTTTTTTTTTTTTTTTTTTTTTTTTTTTTGACAGGCAGAGTGGACAGTGAGAGAGAGAGACAGAGAGAGAAAGGTCTTCCTTTGCCGTTGGATCACCCTCCAATGGCCGCCGCTGCAGCCGGCGCACCGTGCTGATCCGATGGCAGGAGCCAGGATCCAGGTGCTTTTCCTGGTCTCCCATGGGGTGCAGGGCCCAAGCACCTGGGCCATCCTCCACTGCACTCCCTGGCCATAGCAGAGAGCTGGCCTGGAAGAGGGGCAACCAGGACAGAATCCGGCGCCCCGACCGGGACTAGAACCCGGTGTGCCGGCGCCGCAAGGTGGAGGATTAGCCTATTGAGCCACGGCGCCGGCTCAGATTGGAAATTTTATGTCTCTTTCACATTTTATGTCTCTTTGCCCTCCAAAGAGAATGAAAATAAATAAAAACAGCATTTTTCACATATCTAGACAGAATTCAAATAACACCAAGAAAGATATAGTTTAGAAAGGTGTCCAGTGAATAGCTAAAACATATTGTTGTTGCATTATTTAGACAAGGTCACAGACCAAATTACTTAAATTCTGTTAAGAATTTTTAGACAGAAGTAAATATTGACTCAATCAAACAGAAAGAAAGAAGAGAGAAGGTAAACATAAAACAAAAAGTTGAGCTTCATCCATAATCAAAATAAATGTAAATAAATTCAGCTCATCTATAAAAACAAGATTTTCAGACCACATTTTTTAAAAAAATTAAACTATGTGTGGTTTTCATTAGACACACCTCAAACATAATGATTGTGAAAGTTGAAAATAGAAGAATAGGAAAAAAATCAAGTAAGGCAATCACTAACAAAAGGAAAGCTGATATGGCAATATTAATTTGGGGTGACATTGGATTTAGGCCAAAATGCATAAAGATAGACATAACATAGTGACAAAAGGAACAATCCTGTATTTGAAAGGATAATATTATGGCTTGAAATACTCAGATGGGTAGGGGGTAAGACAATTTAAAAATATGCCATCCTACTTGAGGCTTTTTAAAAATTTATTAATTTGTTTATTTGAAAGGCAAACCGTCAGAGAGAGGAGGACAGATAGACATGTCTTCTATTTACTTTTTCACTCCCCAAGTAGCTGCAGCAGCCAAGGCAGAGCCATACCGAAGTCAGGAGCCAGGAATTCCATCTAGGTCTCCCACATACTTAGCAGGGGCCCAAGCTTTAATCTGCTGCATTCCCAGGCTTATTAGCAGGGAGTTGGATTGGAAGCAGAGAAGCTGGGGCTCAAACCACAACTCCAATATACTGTGCCAGCAAAAGCTATAGCCCAACTGGCTCTTATATTTGAGATTTTAAAACACTAATATAAAAAACCAATGGAGGGGTGGGCCCATATTCCATATAGGAGTGCCAGAGTACAAGTCCTGGATTCTGCTTTTAATTCTAGTTTCCTGCTAATGCATACCCTGGGATGCAGGACGTGATGGCTCAAGAAATTGGGTTCTTGTAAATCATGTGGGAAACGTGGATTAAGTTTCCTGGCTTCCAGCTTCTGTCTTACCCAGCCCTGGCAATTGCAGTTGTTTGGGGAGTTAATCAGTGGTTTGAAGCACACACACACACACACACTCTCTATCTCTTTGTCTTTCAAAAATGATTAAATAGATAAATATTTTTCAAAAAGCCAGTGAAGCCAGTAATCAAATAACGCAAATATTAAAATATTAATTTGTATTATAAAGATCAAAAATAATAAGCAGATTTTGTAGATACAGGAACTGGGGTCCAGGGAAGTTGAGTGATTTCACCTGTGGTTCATATAATTCATATTCCTAAGACTCACACCTTCTAACCCTAAATCCCATGGCCTCCTCATTTTATAATATTAGCACACATGCAGTAAGCTGCCTATTTTCAGAAACAACTTTTTCCAGGGTCTTAAAATAATCCTGAAGACGGCAGCATATTTGTCACTGTTCCACTGAGATTCCTTTGGATCCCATGGACACTTTCCGTGTGCCTTTCTTTGCCTTCTGAGTGTTTGATTTCTAAATATCTTCTCTATAGCTCTCTATGGAGAATCATCCAAAGGGGTGGCTAGTGAGAGACAGAAGTTCCAGGCATTTAATGTCCTCAGGAGAGGCTCTCATTCATGGACTGACTGGTGTGGGAAGATGAAAGCCCAGTCTTTGCTTTGGAGTTGGCAGAAACCTTAAGGTGTAGTTTACACTCCCACCCTCCCCTTTGGGATTACACTTAGGCTGGACTTCCCCTTAAATTCTCCCCTTTTCTTTCATGCCTTCCATGCCCAATTATTCCTGAGAAATCTTTCTTAATAAATTAATTTGCATGTGAATTATCTCCTGTAGATTTATACTAGAAATATGAAGTAGCAGGCAAGTGAACCAGGGAAGGAATATTTGAGTGGGTAAGGATTCCTACTGGCTCTTTGGGAATATCCAGTTTGATCTGGACACAGGGAATCTGGCCTTCTGATTGTAACATCTGACAACTGCAGCCTTTAGGTCAATAATATTGACTGGCCAACTTTCTGTTCCAACAGACTCTCCTGAGTCCAATTTTGGATTAATAATGGCCAGTTGTGGAAGATTTTTGGCTTTCAAATCCTTTCTCTGCCCCCAACCTCTCAATGTAGTAGCTCACTTCCCTTGAGATGCAAAAAGGCAACACAGGGCTTCTGGGCTTTAACATTCAGGAACATGGGTACCATGCAAACAACACCATGTACTTTCCAGTTCATCTGGTCAATATTGCAACTTCCATTCCATATCCTATAGCTTTGCAGTTCTTTGTTTTCTAAGTCTGACTTGGGCCTGATCTAGAAATCCAGGTGCACTTTATATCAGAAAAAAAAGATTCCATTATCCACTGTGGCTTAAAACAATATTTATATTGTAAAATATTTACTATTTTTTGAGTGCATACTAAATGACATGTTGTCGATGAAGAGACCGAGAAATGAAGCTTAACTTGCCCAGAGTCACGCGACTAGTAAGTGAGTGGGTCTTACCACAAAAAGGTCAAGAAATTGGGGTTCAAACAGAAACACAGATCCTCCAAGTATTCTACCATCATAGCATTTCCTGCTCTTGGATTTGCTGATCTGGGCTCTGGCACGGGGTTTGTCTTTAATTCTCTTAACATGTGTTCTAGTTGTAGTTCTATAGTTAAGTTCTTGACAGCCATTTTCTGCCCACTCATTTTTCCTGGGAGCTGACTCTTGCTCCTCATATATGTCGTAGCCTCTACTTGCCATCTTCCACATAGCCAAGAGGATGCACTACACATCTCTGGGAAGCCCTGATCACTTCCTGGCAGGCTGAGCCATAGCACTGGGGGCCTAAATCTCTGTGCTGAATTAGGTTCAGTTTCCCAGAAACAGAGTCAAGGACAGGGAAAATCAGATGCACATGGTTTATTGAAGTGGGGATTTTCAGGAAAAGCATCCAAAGGAGGCAAGCCAATGGCATAGGGAGAGGAAGAAGCCAAACAAACACATGTGCTAAGGTAAAAGCTAAACTTGGCCTAACCCATGAGAGGTTCTAGAACATAAATCAGAACGTTGACTTTTCAATCCCTACTTTTAGTCAAAGGGGCTGGCCTCTTGCACACTTGTATCAATAAGTCATTGCTATTGGCATCTCTTTATGTGAAGGTATAGGGAATACAACCTTATGAGCATCAGTTGAGGGCAATTCTAGGGAAAAGGGTCTCTGTGAGTCCTTAGCAGCCACCACTAACAGGAACTGTGGCCTGGGCCCCTGCCCATCCAACAGCATCTACTACAATTGCCTAAACCTTGGGCACAGAACATGGAACTTCAGCAATCAGATTCTGTTTCTCACTCTGCCTCCCTGCTCCTGACCTCCTCCTGCACCCCCCCTCCCCATTTTCCCATATGGCTGCTCACCCATGCCAGCTGCCTATCCACATGTTGCTAGATTTTAGTACCTGCACAAAGTCAACTGTATTGGCGCCTGACATTTTATTAGTGTTCTGAATCTTTGTTGACAGTTACCAAGACTCCCCAGGTGGCAGCAAAAAAGTCAACAAGGAAATAAAACTCCACCAGCTGGTGTATAGACTGGGGATAAACTCACCCAACAAGTAATGCTGGGTTTGTGCCCAGAGATTTCAAGACATTGCTGGCCCTGGAGCTGTTTTGATCTCTTTTCCAGCCTGTCTGTGTATGTGTGTTCCTCTGCACCTTCTAGCTCCTTTGAACATGAGAGCTTCTCAAAGCTGAGGCAGTAATGAGCTTTGAAGCTGTTCTATTGCCTTTGTCAGCCCCCGGGTTGGTCGTTTGATACAATTGCTTTCTGCAACCTCCAGCCATCTCTTGGCAAAATCTGTGTCATCATGTCCCATTGATTCCTTATGCTAAAACCAGCTTCTTCTGATGTTAAATTCTATGTGCTGCCTATTGTAGGAGATTAACACTTTAAAGTAGCCCTGAAAAACTGGCCAGTCCATCTGTACTGGTTTGAATATAGCTTGTTCCTTCCATAACTCATGATGAAATTTAATACTCATCATGAAATATTGAGAGTGGGACCAGGTGGGACTTTTAAGAGGTGATTAGGACTCTGATATTATGAATGGATTAATCCATTCTTACCATTAATGATTAAGGTGTTAATGAGTTATCTGGAGTGTGGGTCCGCTGCATTCATAAAAGCCAGTTTGGTATACCCCTGTTGCTCCTTCAGGTGTTATTTTGCCTCCTTCAGGATTCTGCCTTCAGGGAAGCCATTACCAGATGTGGTCCCTCAATCTATTATCTGCAGTATTGTATTGTTAGCAGCAGAAAATAGAAGAAGCCACCATCTTTCCTGGAACCAAATAAATTAGAGCAAATCCAAAGGAAGCTGTATAGAGGGACCAAGAGAATTATGATATCCATTGCCATTCCTGCTCCATCCTTGCTGGTTTGACATCTAAGACCTCATGCATGAAGCCTATGTGTTGAAGATCCCGTGAGTGTAGCATTGAGCTAGGGTCTTGGAGCTTGTGTTTGAATCCTGATTCCAAGAAGCCAGAGAGCTGGATAACTTGAGGCAAGTGACTTGAAATCTTTATGCATCAAATTTCTCCTTATAAAATAATCACATCTTGCGCATAATTGCTGTGAGGGTGACATTTCAAAATACACATTAAATACTCAGTTCCAACTCACTCTAGATTTGGTGGGGCCTGACATTTATACAAATCTATCTCCTTCAAGTAGAAAATCTCTTAACAATTTGCATTTGCAAATGCTGTGACCCTGTGAATATGCTAAGGCCCCTTCCAAGGCAGTGAAAAAGGCTGGTGCATGGGAGGAGCCTTAAGCCTGAGCTTCATTAACTTCATGAACAATTTGCCTTTACTTAACACAATGACTAGTACACAGCCAGTGTTCACTACATGTTACTATTGCCAATTTGGCATTGGAAGGAAAAGACCTCTGCTTCCTACATATGCGTTTCTTATTAAACCCATTGCCCCTTGGGTTTGAGCCAAAGACCCATCCAGGTGATCTGGTATTCTAAGGAAATTTAAAATTATGTCTGTAGGCTATATAGCATAGCCCCTTAGAAAAAGAATGTGATGGAGCTGGAATTTTGGTGTGGTAGTTTCAGCCACTGTATGCAATACCAGTATTCTATACCAGAGTACTGGTTCAAGTCCTGGCTGTACTGCTCTGCTTCTGATCCAGCTCTGTGCTAATGCACAGGAAAGCAGCACAAGATGGTCCAAATACTTGGAACCCTGCCACTCATGTGGGAGACCCAGATGGAATTCCTGTGTCTTGGCTTCATTCTGTCTAGCCTATGCTATCGTAGCCATTTGGGGAGTAAACCAGAAGATGGAAAATTTTCTCTCTCTCTCTCTCTCTCCTCCACCCATCACTTTTACTTTAAAATAAGTAAATAAATCTTTGTTTAAAGGAATGTGGCTGACTGTATTACCTAGGGTGAATAATGTTAACTGCTATAACAGAAAATTTATCAAATTTCAGTAATGCAGCAATACAAATCTTTATTTCTAATTCATACGAAGTCCAATGTGGATTCTACTGGTAGTCCCAGGTTGCTTCATTTCACAAATTCTAATCCTTCATTAGAATTCTGCCCCCCCAAAGGGGGGAGCAGGACCGTGGCTCACTAGGTTAATCCTCTGCCTGTGGTGCTGGCATCCCATATGGGCGTCGGGTTCTAGTCCTGGTTGCTCCTCCTCCAGTCCAGCTCTCTGCTGTGGCCCGGGAAGGCAATGGAGGATGGCCCAAGTGCTTGGGCTCCTGCACCCACATGGGAGACCAGGAGGAAGCACCTGGCTCCTGGCTTCAGATCGGCACAGCGCGCCAGCCATAGCAGCCATTTGGGGGGTGAACCAGCAGAAGGAAGACCTTTCTCTCTGTCTCTCTCTCACTGTCTAACTCTGCCTATCTAATTAAAAAAAAAAAAAGAATTCTGCCCACTCAAATGGTCCAAGGGAAAAACAAAAAATGGAAGATAACCCTTGGGAGATATTCATGGCCAACTTTCCACTGACTAGAACTCTTGACACATAGATGGACTAACTATAGAAGAGTCTTGGAAAGGTAGTCTAACTGTATAGCCAGGATGAAAGGGAAATGGATTTGGTGAGCCAAGTTAGTCTCTGCCAAGCCAACTTTTCACTAGGTTTGGCCAAGAGGACACAAAACTGGGCAAAAATTTGCTAAAGCCCAATAAGGACAGAGCACTGTCCACAGACTGAGAAGTGGAAAAGAGCTAGAAGAACCATGGCGAGAAGGAATCATGGGAAACAGGTCTATTACTGCAAAAATCAGTGATGTCTCTTGTTTAACTTTGATTGATGCTACTGAAAGATGTATTCTATGATAAGATAAGGGGAAGCTTCTTGAGTTCCAGCATGTGCAAGAACAGCATCTGCTAGGATACTGGAAGATAACCCTGGATCAAACCATGCAGACCCCTTGAAGACTGGAGCAAAGGGTGGGGAGAAATTGCCACTCTTAAGAGCTAGAAAGCACTTAATGTTCAAAGGAAAGCTCAGAGTTTTGGAGTTTTAGTTTCTAGACCAGAGTATCAGAGAAGAAGCAGAAGTCATTATATTGTTAGGTTGAGGGAAAAGTGGCAAAACTTACAGTGAGAGAGAGTCAAATCTCCCTTGGCCATAGCATCCCAGAAGAGAAATCGAAAGTATTCCACAACCACAGCTTTAACCAGGATTAATGGGCCCTGTCATGTTAGGACACACAGCAATTTCCCCCAGAAAGAATTGCCAAGCTCTGGAACAACCTCATGAGCCAACGCTGAGAATATCTTTACAACAAAGATAAGAAGTAAACAATGTTAAGACTTTTGATTTTTATGGAAACTGAGAGACCATGGGACACTCAGGACTTAGGGTTACTCTCACTTGCCTACTTCAGAACAGAAAATAGCATGTTTAGCCTAGTGGTCAAGATGCCACTTGAGATACCTATACCATATATTGGAATGTCTGGTTTCAAATCCCAGTTCTACTCTCAATTACAGCTTACTGCTCATTTGCACCCCAAGAGAAAGCAGGTCCTGCCTTCTACATGGAAGACCTGGATTGCATTCCTAGCTCCTGGCTTCAGTCTGCCCCAGAACCCGTTATTGTGACAATTTGGGCATGAACCAATAGATGGAAAATCTCTCTATATATCAAATAAATAAATAATTTTTGAGGAAAAAAACACTGAATTGTGTTGTATGTGTGTCTGTTGGTGAGTGTATATATGTGTGGGCATACATGTTTAAATCCATTCATGTTTATGCAAATGTTTAAGACACATTGGTGACAGCTTGAGTGATATAGGAAGCAAGGACCCTGTACCTTCACCTCACAGAATTAAATCATTTTGTTCTGAAAACTAGTGGGCCCCAAAGTTAAGTTTGTCAAGTCTTCCTGCTTCTGAGCTTCCACATCTCTCCTGAGCAGCTGTTGGGCCTCATCAGTCAGCTCAGCTTTACTCATTTCTTGAGGATCAATCTTTCCTACGTAGGAAGAAGAACTGAGCTTTCATGGTATCATTTTTTCCTCAATGCTCTGATTCTGAACTGTATGTAACCCCATTTAAATAGCTTGATCAACTCTCTCCATATACATCCCACTACTGGTTCACTCAGCATCAACAGAGTATTTGCTGCTGCTAGTCACCTGAACCCATGGACCTCTGTTTCAGCTTTTCTCACTGCATCTTTTGCTTTACCCTTGCACTTCCTCTGCCTGAAACATTCTTCCCACAGGTCTTTGTGCAGCTCATTGCTGCATACTGTTTAGATGCAGCTTAAATCTTAACCCTCATAGAGTCCTCTTGTTACTAACTGATCTGAAATACTACCTCTGTCATAGTCTTCCAACTTACTCTGATTTATTTACATTTATAGCATTTATCACTACTTATTATTGTACCATTTGTTTGCACTATTTATTATCTATCGCTCATACATGAATCCAAAATTCACAAGAGATTCACTTTGTATTATTTTCCATAGTAACTCCAGTACTTATGGAAACTTAATAAATATTTGTTGATTGAATGATACTACAGTTTATCTTCCCATTGATTTTTTTTTCCAGCAAATACATGTTGGTCTTTACATTTTTAAGCCTTAGCTCAAATCTTTGTGTGTGTGTGTGTGTGTGTGTGTGTTTTAGCTCAAATTTAATAACTTCTGGCCAGTGCCAAGGCTCACTTGGCTAATCCTCCACCTGCGGCCACCAGTACCCCGGGTTCTAGTCCCAGTTTCTCCTCTTCCAGTCCAGCTCTCTGCTGTGGCCTGAGAAGGCAGTGGAGTATGGCTCAAGTGCTTGGGTGCCTACACCCACATGGGAGACCAGGAGGAAGCACCTGGCTCCTGGCTTCGGATCTGCACAGCGCACCGGCCATAGCGGCCATTTTAGGAGTGAACCAACGGAAAAAAGACCTTTCTCTCTGTCTCTTTCTCTCTCTCTCACTGTCTAACTCTGTCTGTCAAAAAAAAATTTTAATAACTTCATCCCGGCTCCATCACGAGAAACAAAATTTTGCACATTAATAGAGAAGTACATGCATGAACTTGAACAAATATTTGTGATTTTCTATTTTGGGGAAATTGAACTTATTGGTCCAGATTTCCAGAAACATTTGTTATTGTATCTACCTCTTCTTGATTTTTCCATACTTTTCCTCGAAAGTATGGCTATGACTAGGGGGAAAGCAGGAGCAGAATTCAGTGAGATTCCGTTCATTATAAGCTATCAAGTTCATGAGACTCCCCATTGTTCTCTCTCTAGGTTTTATAGGCAAAATGAATAATGTATAGATATCCACCCACTCTCCCACTGAGGTTCTTCTAGAAAGACATAATGCTAAGCTGTTAGTTCCATACATCAAAACTATTGCTGGATTGTTCATTTCGATAAGCCAGCTACCTAACAGCCCCTGGCATGTAATTGCTGCTCAATAAATGCACAGTGAATGCCTGTTAAATGGACCCAGTGACCAGATATCATAAATGTTTGCTACTTAACTTGACAGTATTAAGCCTTAAGAAGAAAGTAGTTGGCCATAGTATCCCAGAGTTATTGCTGCCAGAATTACTAGGAATAGATTTCTGGAGGACCGAATGTGAGCACACGAAGGAGTAGAAGGTTAGAGAGCATTTTTGCTAATTTTATAATTTTATCTAGTGTTCTTTGCTCAGCAATACTTAGTTTCTGATGACAAGCCCATTCTGTAATGTAGATTTAATTCTTCCAATATTTGAAAGTACTTAAGGACCAATAACAGGTGTTAAGCTGGACTAGGTGTCAGAAATTAAAATTGACACAAATTTTGTGTTTTGACAATCCCTTCACACTTCTATCCATGCACTCTCCTTTCTTAAACAGCCTTGCAAAAATGTGAGAACCAGGATTTCATAATCCACTTCTCCCAGAAGGCCACGTAAGTGCAGTACCAGCTCTCTTTCTCTTGCCTTCTGATTATTCATATCCTCTGTGATCCTCAAAGGGATGGAGCTGCAGAGCGTTAAGCTTTAGTGCTCTCACATGCCTATGTGTTTTCCCTTTTCCCTTGCTTATGAGATCACGCTGAAGTCTGCAATTAACGTGGGAGCTCACCTGGAAGATAGCATCATCTTTCTTCCTGAAGTTGCTCAAATTGCTGGTAATAACATCAGGTTGTATCACAGTCTCTTCAGGGTGCCTCATTGCTTTCAATTAGTAAGTGGTAAAGCAAATGTCTTTCCTCACTCTACCTGTATTCCATAGCTAATGCCTCAGATGCACAGGGTGAGGCATTGCTATATGTTTATAAGCATTCAAAAGGATCACAGCTATTCAAAATAAGTCACTGTGCCCAGACAGACTATTGCATTTGCATATCATCTCTAAGCCTCTTTTCAGCACACATTTAAGAAGCCACTTTTCTTGCTATGCCTCCGTAATCTCACCTCCTGCAAACTCATTTCCATCGAGACTAGGACAGAATCATCACAGCATGAGCAGGGATAATCTCTAAACTGTGATTTCAGATAGAAAAGTGTGACATGGTTTATCAGAGACCTGGAAGGTACACATTGTTTGGCAAGTTGTCCCGAAGCCATCTTCAGGAGGTCTGAAGCTTTTAGGAAGGCTACACATGTGGGCTTTGCAAGGGTAGTGGAAGTAACACTTTGTGGCTCTAAAGGTTAGGCCTAAAAATATTTGTCCTGCAGCCTCCTCCTCATTCTCCAGGAACACTAAATCTTGGTATGCTCTGCCATGTAAGAAACCCAACTATCCTGGGCTGTCCTGCTGGAGGTCCCATGTGGTGAGAGGGCGGGGCAGGGTACAGCAAGCCGTAGCTATTTCAGCCCTGGCTGTTTGAATCTTTCCAATCCAGTCATTATATTATACACGTGAATGATGCTGCCATCAAGACAACACTAACAAGTTGCTATCCAATTGTAACTACATAGAACCCAAGCTGGAAACACCTGGAGAAGCCCAGCTGACCCAAGAACTGTGAGAGATACTAATATATTCTTATAATGTTAAGTCTCTATGTTGTGAAGATGTTTGTTCCAATGCAATACATAATCAGAACATGAAGTAAACTACATGCAGTGTGAGGAAGAACTAAACCCAGGAAAATCTTGTGCCCACTTCCAGATACATGCCAAGAATAGCACTGTTGTGGGTGCACAGAGACAAGGCAGTGCCTCCCAGAACAGTAGAATTGGTGGATGTATGCATATTGTGGTTTGAGGGGAACACGATGTTACCTCCTTCAGCGGACTGCTGAAGCTCTCATTTCTTTCATAGCAATTGCTTTTATAGGATTCAACACCTTGGAAACCTGCCAAATGTTAGAAATCACATCTAGTGGGTTCCAAATTCAAAACACTACAGATTTTGAGAAAGCACTACCAAAAGGTACAGTGGAGAACAAGCCTAGTAGGTACCCCTTATTCCCTTTCTTCCAAGTCTCAAAGATGGAACATATCACCCGAAGTGCAGATCTGCATGACCTCTGGCCATTGTGATTAGTGTAGGACTGGGCATGTGGTCCAGGCCAGGTCATTCAAAGTGAATGCATCCCAGGTAAAACTATGAAAAAGATGCTCACTCTTTTTCACTAGATTGGAATTTAGAAGGACATTGCTCTGAATGCTGCTGGCAGACATCCTGTGATGAAGAGGAAGAGAGGCAGAGAATCACAGAACTGGAGTAGAAAGGCAAGAAGCAGAATGAAGAGGAAACAGAAAATAAAATTGACCATAATGATTTTGAACTCAATATTCAATTATTGTTGATGCTTATCATCCTTAGAGGTTTTTTAAAGTGCGATCACAAATTTATTGTTGGCTGATTTAAGCAAGTAGAATTTTTTAAAAATCAATGAGTGCATATATATTTAGAATCTCTTGATATCCATGCTTGAAGAATGATATCTACTGCTAAAAATATATTTGGAAACAGCTGACTTTAGTTTGATTGATCTTGATCTTTTTTATTTTGTAAAAGGAAGTAGTAAAATCAGAATTAGAACTCTGGTCATCTGACATAACCCCATGTGCTGATGATAATGATGATATTAATGTTCACAGAGAACCAGTCCTGGCCAAGACACTATTCTAAGTGTTGTGAATAAATCAGCTCATTTAATCATGGTCATGATATTATAAGGTACCCAATTGAAGTACAGAAAGGATGATTGTCAGCCCTCAGACAACATAGGTAGTAAGTAGTGAAACTAGGATTGAACCCAGTTGCTCACTTAACCACAATGTACATTGCCTCTGACAAGTACAGTGCTTTTCCATCAATCCCTGGATTTCAGACTCTTCTCACAGTGGCTCCATTCTTAAGCATACAGCCCAGAATGTCCTATTAAATGTAAGTGAGAGGATTTCCAACACTCTGGGCTGGCCTCTATCATCTATTCTTATTCCATCCACAAAATAACTGACTTACTCATGTCTGCTTGGTTCTGACATCTTTAATAGGGATGAGATAATGCAGAGATCAAAGGGAAAGGAAGATTGTGTCAGCCTGCTTCTGCTTCCAAAAATTTTCATGCCTAAAATTGGGACACAGTGCTTTAGTCTTCAAAAGAGAAAAAATAAAATTGTAGTTGACTCCAACTCAGTTCCACTTGGGTCAAGATTCAGTCTCGGTAAGTACAAGTTCTTCCTGCCCATCCCACAGTCTGCCAAATGACCCAAGCAACATAGGGTTTGGGAGTAGGGGCTATGTCCCCCTGTTATCTGGTCACCATGTAGGCACATTATGCAGAGGTATATAGTTCCTGGAAGGAAGGTAGCTCTGACAGTTGGGTCAGAGGTCTTGGGTACTAAGCACCTTGCTGAGGCTCTTTTACCAGAGCCTGGTCTCAAGCTTCCCTTTGTGGGTCTTAACACCCATTCTATTCAAAGAGATTCTAGGGTTCAAGATCAGAAACTACCACTCCTCTCTTTGTCTCCACTAATCTCCATGTCTCTGCCTTTGCTGTTTCCAACTATGATTTCCTTCTGGTGAAAAACATAAACACCCTTATTATCCTTCTCCATTCTTTGTAGAGTTTTCATATTGCATGAGTTTCTGCCTAAATTAAAGTGTGCCATTAAAAGAATGTTGAGGCTTTTAGACATTCAAGCATCATTTGTTTTAATATCCCCTTAAAAACACTTTGAAAAATTTCTTAGAAGTCCAGTCGATTTAAGGGTTAGCATGCTTTTTAATTAACCATTCAATTTCAAATAAATGTGGAGGAAATTATAATCCTCTTCAACAGTTCAACAACCATTTAAGGAGAATGAAACCCTGATTGAAACCATTAGGAACTTAGAAACCAGACTCTGATGTGGTCAAAGGAAACAATCCAGGAATTTGCAAATTCTGTCTCATTTTGCTTTTAAGAAAAACTTTTAAACCATAAAATTGGGAAATATATTTTCTTTTTTTTTATTTGACAGATAGAGTTAGACAGTGTGAGAGAGAGAGACAGAGAGAAAGGTCTTCCTTCCATTGGTTCACTCCCCAAATGGCTGCTACAGCCAGCACTGCGCCGATCCAAAGCCAGGAGCCAGGTTCTTCTTCCTGGTCTCCCATGCAGGTGCAGGACTCAAACACTTGGGCCATCCTCCACTGCATTCGCGGGCCACAGCAGAGAGCTAGACTGGAAGAGGAGCAACCGGGACTAGAACCAGCGCCCATATGGGATGCCAGCGCTGCAGGAGGAGGATTAACCAAGTAAGCCACGGTGCTGGCTCCAGGAAATATATTTTCCAAAATTATGAAACCACTAAATCAGATTAATACAGTTAATTTAATTTGACATTGAGAAATATTAGTAACCAATTTTTTTTAGAGATTTATTTATTTGAAAGGCAGAGAGAGAAAGAGAGAGAGAGAGAGAGAGAGAGAGAATCTTCCATCCACTGGTTCATTCCCCAAATGACTACAACAGCTGGGGCTGGGTCAGGCTGAAACCAGGACCAGGAGCTTCTTCCAGGTCTCCCACATGAATACAGAGGCCCAAAGACTTGGGCCATCTTTCACTGCTTTCCCAGGCCATTAACAGGGAGTTGGATAAGAAGTGGATCAGCAGGGACTCAAACCAGCACTCATATGGGATGCTGACACCACAGGCAGAAGTTTAACCTGCTGTGCTACAGCGCTGGAAACAGTAACCAAAATTTCAACTTTTAAAATAAAATTTTAAAAAAGATAGCTTTCACCTAGACTGAAGGCTTGAGGCTTGGAAACCAAACATTTCAATATCGTGTCTTTTACTAACATATGTCGGCCAACCCACACAATCAAATTCCTGAACACATCAACCATCTGCAAACTCCTTTCTCTATCAGCCCCATTTTGCTGATCCTGTTAGGGATCTATAGTCATAAGTAGGGATGACCCAAATGTGCCGCCAAGAAGGGTCTGAAAACAGGCTAATGGCTTGAAAGCTGCCCTGGTAAGCGGACAGTCAAATTACAAATAAGAATGAACAAATAGAAAGGAGATCCCCTATGTGTCAGGCATTGTGTCAAGGCTACTTCATAAACCTTCATGTTTGCTATTACCAACCCTGTGAAAAAAGGACCAGCAAATGAGAATTATGTAGCATATAGAAGATTAGTGACTTGGTGAAGATCATATCATTAGTGGTGTAATTAGAACTTAAGTATTTGTTCATTCACTAATCATCTACCAGGATCCTGGGACCTTGCTGGCTACTGGTACATCTCAAAGTTTAGTGCTCACCAGAATCACCTGGATGACTTGTGAAATAGATTCCTGGGCCCCACTTTCAGAGATTTGGTTTCAGTACGTCTGAGATGAGCCCCAAGAATTAGCATTTTTAGCAAGTTCTCAGCTGATGTTGATGCTGTGGGGAAAGAAGCCCATTTTGAGTGAAATAGCCACTTACATGAGTGAACAACAAATGTCACTACTGCCTTCTCAGAGCTCAAGGCTGTATAGGAGAAAAACCCATCAAAAGATACTAATTACTACACACCCTGTGGAGGGGCTGACAGTAGAGTCTAAGGCAGAACCCAGGAGGGGCATCCACCTGAAGTTTGGGAATCAGGTTTCCTTGGGGGAAAGATTCAGATCAGGCTGAGAACTTTATAGCCTAGTGGTTAAGACACTGGCTAGAATGCCCATATTCCAAATCATATGCCTGGGTTTGGTCCCTAGCTCCAGTTCATGATGCTGGTTTCCTACTAATGTTATCTCTGAGTGGGCAACAATGATCCCTCAAGTATTTGGGTTCCTGCCCACCTAGATGTGAAACATGGATTGAGTTCCTGGCTTATGATTATTTTTGCTCAATAAATGCATTTTTAGAAGCTGGTGTTGTGACACAGTGCGTTAAGCCACCACCTGTGATACCAGCATCCCACGTGGGTGCTGATTCAAGTCCTGGCTATTCCACTTCCAATCCAGCTCCCCACTAACATACCTGGGAAAGCAGTAGAAGATAGCTCAAGTTCCTGGGCCCCTTCACCCATGTGGAAGGCCCAGATGAGTCTCTTGAATCCTGGTTTCAGCCTGGCCCAGCCCCAGTCCTGGATGGTATGGCCATCTGGGGAATGGGCCAGTGTATGAAAGATGCCTCTCGCTCTCTGTCTCAGTAATTCTGACTTTCAAATAAAGTGAATAATTTTTTTTAAAAATGTATTTTTAATAATGACTACCCTGTTCTGTGTATTCTCAAAAACATCTTAAACTATTTGGGCCTTATAATTGGGGAAGATTCTGCTTCATCCCTAATTGGGGAGACACAGGGAGTATGAAGGACAGAAGGTCAATACGACCACATCTTGGGGGCAGCTGGAAAATCCAGATTTGGGACATCCCTTTTTGCTTCTCTATAAATAACCTTTAACTTCTTTTCCTCAAGATTGATTGCTAAATTTTGGAGGAGGACCTTGGAGATTGCCCATAAATTTTCTATGTTTAAAGGAAGATTTTTATCATTGAATATTCTGGAGTGAACATGAGTCAGAGAGAATGACTCAGGCCATCTTCTCAGAGGTGGCTGGTCATAAATCAGCATTTGCAGAATATTAATCTCCCCTCTCTCCTTTGAAAAGTTAGCAATTATTACTAGATGATATGAAAGAGAGTCTTCAAAAGAGAAACGGTAAGACAATGTCACCTTGAGTTCTTCCCAACTCACTGATATCAGAGAAGAGAAAAGCTGTTCTCTTAAAGGAACTTTGCAGGAGACAGGTGCTGGCAGGCACATGGGGAAAAAAAAAAAAAAGGAGTTGCCTTAAACCCACTATGATTAATGTCCTGGACCCCCAGAAATACCCTAGTACCTTTAGGAGAAGAAATGATTTCATAAAGATATTTGACCCAACAATGGATTGCTTTTATCCATTGCTGGACTACAGAGAATGTCTTGAAAATATTTATCCAATCATTTTGAGGGTTTGACTATCTGGCACCCAATAGCTGGATATAAATAACATTCAGTGTAATCACAGAATCAAGAGATTCAAGAAATGGACATTAAAGTATCACCCACCATAAGCCCTCACTTGAGGGAAGGATACACTGAAACCATCACATACAGATTTTCTTTCTTTCTGCACACCTCTGCTGGTGGGCTCTTAAAGTGTGATTCCTAGGGCAGGGGCAGGTACATCTTCAGGGAGCTTGTTAAAAGTGTACATTCTCAGGCCTCTCCTCAGATTTACTGAATTGGAACGTCTGGGGCTGGGACTTGGCCATCTGTGTTTCAGTAAGTCCTCCTGGTGATTCTGATGCTGATTAAGGTCTGAGAACCACTGCTCTGACTATGGCCAGTAGTAAAGCTACTTTAAGAAGTAGGTAAATAAGGCCGGCGCCGTGGCTCACTAGGCTAGTCCTCCGCCTCGCGGCCCCGGCACACCGGGTTCTAGTCCTGGTCGGGGCGCCGGATTCTGTCCCGGTTGCCCCTCTTCCAGGCCAGCTCTCTGCTGTGGCCAGGGAGTGCAGTGGAGGATGGCCCAAGTGCTTGGGCCCTGCACCACATAGGAGACCAGGAAAAGCACCTGGTTCCTGGCTCCTGCCATCAGATCAGCGCGGTGCGCCGGCCGCGGCGGCCATTGGAATGTGAACCAACGGCAAAGGAAGACCTTTCTCTCTGTCTCTCTCTCTCACTGTCCACTCTGCCTGTCAAAAAAAAAAAAAAAAGTAGGTAAATATACCAGTTGGGGTTAGTTAGGGTGCAGAGAACAGAAATAGTTGGGGTTAGTTAGGGTGCAGAGAACAGAAATGGAATTATAAGGATCTAACTAAGCAAGAGTTTGTTTTTTTGTCAATAATTCTGGGCTAATGCTGCAAAATCATGATGCTACCTCTGTCCCAGACACCTTCTACCTTTGTACTCTGCCAAACTTGGCCAATGGCTTTTGTCCTCAGATTCAAAACCTCAAGGTCCCAAGAAAGCTATTTAACCTCTCCCTCTCATTCATGTACAAGACAGGAAGAAGAATGATGAAGGCAATGGGGATAAAAGTACATATCAGCTGGTTCTTACACATCTAAAAGATTTTGTAGAAAGTTCTGCTAGTGACTACCATTCACAGTTCATTGGCTGGGACTGGCAGCTGACCAGCTGCAAGGAAGGTAGAGTGGTAGGCATTTTAACTGAGTACTTAATTGCTTTGAAAGATATTCAGGATCCTAGTGCTGGTGTTGTTGTGTAGTGGGTTAAAATGCTACCTGCGATGCCAGCATCCCATATGGGAGACAGTGCCTGTCCCAGCTGCTCCACTTCCAATCCAGCTCCTTGCTAATGCACGTGGGAAAGCATCAGAAAATGGCCTAAGCACTTGGGCCCCTGCCAGCTTTGTGGGAGATCCAGACGAAGCTCTTGGCTTCAGCCTGTCCCAGCCCTGGCCATTGTGCCTATTTGGGGAGTGAACTAGTGGATGGGAGATATCTGTCTCTGTCTCTCTCTTTGATACTCTATCTCTGTATCTCTGCCTTTAAAATAAATAAATAAACCTTTAAAAACAAAGAAAACTATTCATGGTTCAGTTAGTAGAAACAAAAGTGGAGAAAGGATATGGGTAAGGGATGCAGAGTTGCTACCTATGCTTGGTAAAGAGAAACTGAATACTTTTAGTCAACATAAATACTAATCCATCATATTAACATATAGCCTATGATAATAAAATATATATGTATACTATCAGGACTGGAAAGAACTATAAGAGAGGACAAAGGGTTTAGAAGGAGTGGCTAGCTACTTTTATTAGATAAGTTTCCACTCTAATAAAATTTTTATAAAATGCTTGATTTTATTTTGGAACTTAGTCCTCTTAGTATCAGAAAATACAACATTTACAGTTGTATTTAAATCTTCCTTTATTATTTCTTTATCCCTGGATGACATTCTTGATAAAAATTCAGAAGTTCAATGGCTAGCACCGAATATGATGCTTACCTGTAGTGCTGGACCACTGTGTGCAAGTAAGGTGGCTTCTGTCACTTCCTGGCTAACATAATTTCATTTGGCTGTATGGCTTGTTGGTTTGTTTCATATCACAGTGTTACTTCCAGACTAGGAATTTTAGTTTATAACTAAGTCAAATACCTTTATAACAGAGAAGTACTTTTAAATCCACTTTGAAATATATGACTTTCATCAGCTACTTTTTGACAGTGAAGATTTCACTCTAACTGAGAAATATCCCACTTGCATTTACAATAGACACCATCCTTGCCGGCTCTTCTCTAAGTCCCAAATAAAACTATGCAATACTCATCACTGCTTATAATCATCCTAATGAGGTGTTCCTCTCTACCAACCCCTGACCCCAGTCAGCACACATGGAATGGGATGGCGAGAGGGAGAAGCTAAATCTATAAACTTATTGCTGAAAATGTGGTCTTCTCACCAGTAGCATCAGCATCACCCGGGAGCTTTTTAGACATGCAGGATCTCAGGTGTCATCCTAGATCTACTGAATCAGAACCCACCTTTTAAAAAGATCTCTAGTGATTGGTACACACATATGCTTAAATAGCATTGCCCTAAAGCAATGATTCCAGACCAGCAATGTAAGTATTTCCTGGAAATTTGTTAGCAATGTAGAAATCTCAGGCCTGGTCCTAAGCTATTGAATCTGACATTCTGAGGGTACAGCCCATAATCTGTGTTTTGAACAAGCCTCTAGGTGATTCTGATGTAAGCTAAAGTCTGAAAACTGCTGCCCCAGAACAATGATACTCAACCTTAATTACACAGAGAGATCACCTGGGGCTTTAGAATTACAGCTATCTATCTCCTGCCTTGAGAAATTTGGATTTTATTGATCTGTGGAGCAGCTGGACAGTGGGATTTTTAAAGGCCCTCAGGTGGTTTTATTGTGCAGCCTGATTAGAGGCATGAGAGAAATTCTATTGTTCTCTGTATAAAGACCCACACATTTGACAGTATATCTCTGATGAGACTCAAACCAGTACCAGATAGTGGATTTTTGAGGGGAAATGCATACTTAGTCTTCTTTCTTCTTAGGGACTATCTTGAACTATCTTTTAAGGTCTATTTTCTCTCTCTCTCTCTTTCTCTGGCTGGTGCTACATATGTACCAATGCCCCGCTAGCCTGAGCCCAGAGCTGAAAGTTATGAAGAAGGGTTTGGGTACAAAACCCTATGTTTAGAGAAGTGTACTTGCCCTGAAAATCCACATTTTGTAACTCTCTTTTGGACTTCTGGCCATAATACAAAGGACTCAAAGATGTGGATGTCCCAGCTGTCATCTCTTTATTTCTTTGAAGAAACTACCCACTGTCCTGTATTATCTGCCCACCAAATGGTGCTCAGCCTCATTTTCCTTTTGTCTTGGGAAACTCATTGCTCCCAAGGAAAGCATTTTTGATTTCAGATTATCCTAGTCATACAAATCTTTCTCAACAGTCAGTCCCACTATGGATCCTAGGTCTTCCCACAAGACAGAGTTCCTTAGATGATGTCACAATCCATGAAACATTTAAAGACAGTTATCAGGACTTCTCTAAATGTTCTCTAGTTCTTTGAGTTCAGAATTCATTTTCTAAATAGCGGCCATCTGTAGTAGATACAGTTGGGAATCCAGCCCAGACCCCTTTTCTGGGCCATATTCCCATTCCCCACTCTCTGAGTGTTGGATGTTTAAGAGCTCAAGATACCCCCAATCTGGAACATTGCTCTAGGATGGTGAGAGCCTGAGCAATGGGGATATTGTGCCAGTCCTCACCCCCAGGGGAAGCCACAAACAATAACTCATTATTATGGAGTCAGAAAAGCATTGTGGTGCAGCAGGTTAACTTGTTATTTGGGACACCCACATCCCATATTGGAGTGCTAGCTTGAGTCTCAGCTACCCCATTTCTGATCCAGCTTCCTACTAATGCATTCTGGAAGGCAGCAGGTGATGGTTAAAGTAGAGATACAAATGGAGTCCTGAGCTCCTGGCTTTGGCATGGCCCAACCTCGCTGTTGTGGACAGTTGTGGAATGAACCAGTGCATGGAGGATCTCTCTCTCTCTCTCCCTCTCCCTCTCCCTCCCCCCGCCCTCTGAGATAAAAATAAAGAAACATTTTTAAAAGGTGTCCTTGTCTCAGGATGTTGCAATTATGAGCTCCATGAAAAACATAGCTATACCTAGCCCTTCCTCCTCTTCTGAGAACCCCCCTCAACAAATCACTTGACAAAAATCCACATTACAGGCTCTTCTAGGAAATTTGACCTAAAACACCCTTATAATGAGTAGAAATATTGAAACTCTTCCTTTTGTGTGCTCACCTAATTGCCACAAATTTCTTTAACCAGTCAAGGTTTAAATAGCCTCCTGGTTCAACATTCACAAACTAATATACATCAATAGAATGAAGAACAAATGCCATATATGATCATTTCAATAGATGCAGAGAAAGTATTTCATAAGATTCAACTTCCCTTCACGATAAAAAATGCTATCAATACATTAGGTATAGAAGAAACCTACCTCAAATTTATAAAGGCTATATATGACAAATCAATATTATACTCAGAACTGGAATAAGACAGGGATGTCCATTTAATCACTTGCTCAATACAGTATTGGAAGTATTAGCAAGAAAAGTTAGAGAAAAGAAATAAAGGACATCAGAATTGTAAAAGAGGAAGTAAAAATATCCATGCTTGCAGATGACATATTTTTATACATAGAAAAACCTAAATACTCCACCAAAAAAGCTGTTTGAACTGGTAAAACCCATTCTGTATCACAGATACAGAACTAACATACAAAAATAGTATTTTATAAACCAATAATGATCTTGCTAAAAACGAAATAAACAAAGAAGTCCCATTCAAAACAGCTTAAAACTTTTTAGGAATAAATTTAACCAAAAAAGTGAAAGAGCTCTACAATGAAAATTATAAAGCACTTGTAAAATATATCATCAAGAACATAAAAAATGGAAAAGTAACTTTTGTTCATGAACTGGGAGAATTAATATTAAAATGTCTATACCACCTAAAGTAATCTGTACATTCAATGCAATCCCTATCAAAATACCAATGACATCTTAATAGAATTGGAAAAACAACTCTAAAATTTATATTGAACCACAGAAGAGCCAAAATAGCAAACGTGATCCTGAGAAAAAACTAAAAAAATTCATGCAGGGAACATCACAAAGAGCATACTACACAACTATAGCAATTAAAACAGCATGGTACTGGCATAGAAAGTGACACATAGAACAATGAAACAGAGCACAGGCCCAGAAATCAATCCAAATACATACAGCTGACTGATTTTTTTTTTTAAAAAAAAAGGTGCTAAGAACATACATTGGAGAAAGGATTGTCTTTCCAGTAAAGATTCCTACTTCTCACTGTATATGAGAATCAACTTAAGATGAATCAGACTTAAATGTAAGTCCTGAAACTATGAAATTGCTAGAAGAAAACATAGAACTACTTTAAGACATTAGTGTAAACAATGATTTTTAAAAAGAAAAACCTTAAAGTGTAAGAAACAAAAAGCAAAACTAGAAAAATGACATTATACCAAACTCAAAAGCTTCTGCACAGCAAAAGAAATAATGAATAGATTGAAGGGACACTCAACAGAATGGGACAAAGTATCTGCATGCTACTTATCTGAAAAGTATTAATATCCAGATTATATCAGGAACTCAAAAGCTTCAACAACAGCCAGCTAAAAAATGGACAAAACACCTGAATAGACAGTTCTCAAAAGGAAAAATAAAAATCAACAAATATATGAAAAAAGTTTAATATCACTAGCCACAAGGAATTGCAAATTAAAACCACAATGAGATATCACCTCAACACTGTTATAGCTACTACTGTCAAAAAGACAGAAAGTAACAAATGCTGGTAAGGATGTGGAGAAAGGGGCACTCTTATACACTCTTGGTGGGAATGTAAATTAACACAACCACTATGGAAAACAGTAGAGAAATTTCTTTAAAAAGATAAAAAAAAAAAAAAAAAAAACACTTGAAGCAGAACTGTCAAATGACCCAGCAATCCGATTACTGGGTATATACATCCAAAAGACATTAAATCATTTTTTTTAACTTTTATTTAATGAATATAAATTTCCAAAATACAGCTTATGGATTACGATGGCTTCCCCCCCCCCATAACTTCCCTCCCACTTGCAACCCTCCCCTTTCTCGTTCCTTCCCCCCTTCCATTAACATCGAGATTCATTTTCATTTCTCTTATATACTGAAGATCAGTTTAGTATATATTAAGTAAAGATTTCAACAGTTTGCTCCCACATAGAAACACAAAGTAAAATATATTGTTTGAGTACTAGTTATAGCATTAAATCACAATGTACGGCACATTAAGGAGAGAGATCCTACTTGAGGAGTAAGTGCACAGTGACTCCTGTTGTTGACTTAACAAATTGACACTCTTGTTTATGGCATCAGTAATCTCCCGAGGCTCCAGTCATGAGTTGCCAAGGCTATGGAAGCCTTTTGAGTTCACCGACTCTTATCATATTTAGACAAGGTCATAGTCAAAGTGGAAGTTCTCTCCTCCCTTCAGAGAAAGGTACCTCCTTCTTTGATGGCCCGTTCTTTCCACTGGGATCTCACGCACAGAAATCTTTCATTTAGGTCATTTTTTTGCCAGAGTGTTTTGGCTTTCCATGCCTAAAATACTCTTATGGGCTCTAGAGCCAGATCCGAGTGCCTTACGGGCTGATTCTGAGGCCAGCGTGCTGTTCAGGACAACTGCCATTCTATGAGTCTGCTGTGTATCCCACTTCCCATGTTGGATCGTTCTCTCCCTTTTTTGTTCTATCAGTTAGTATTAGCAGACACTAGAAAGACATTAAATCATAATATTAAAGATAAATCCATTCTATCCTGTTTATTGCAGCACTGGCAGCACTGTTCACTATAGCCAAGATATGGAATTAACCAAGGTATCCCATCATTGGATGAATGGATAAAGAAAATGTGGCATATATACATAATAGAATACTAGTCATCCATAAAAAAAGAATAAAATCCTGTTGTTTGCAGACAAATAGAACTGGAAGACATCATGTTAAGCGAAATAAGTTAGATACAGAAAGACAGAGATACATATGTTCTCCCTCATGTGTGGGAGCTAAAAAAGAAATCTGCATTTAAACACAGGATGATGACAACAGAGGCTAAGAGAGGTGGGGAGATAGAGTTCGGATTAAAAAAAAAAAAAACACAAGAAAATGGATGTGGTTCATTAATTGCAACAAATAAACCATATTCATGAGATATTAATAATAATGGAGCCAGGTATAGTTTATTAATGGTGACAAATGCACCAATAAAGGATGTTAAAATAGGGAAGGTTGGGTGAGAGGTATATAAGAACTCTTTGTACTACTTCAAAATATTTTTTTTAAGATTTTTTATGGGGCTGGCACTATGGCACAGTAGGTTAATCTTCCACTTGTGGTGCTGACATCCGTATGGGCATTGGTTCGAGTCCCGGCTGCTCCTCTTCCAATCCAACTTTCTGCTGTGGCCTGGGAAAGCAGTAGGAGATGGCCCAAATCCTTGGGCCACTGCACTCACATGGAAGACCTGGAAGAAGCTCTGAGCTCCTGACTTTGGATTGGCCTGCTCCAGCCTTTGGGGCCATTTGGGGAGTGAACCAGAGGATAGAAGATATTTCTCTCTGTCTCTCTCTCTCTCACTGTCTATAACTCTACCTCTCAAATAAATAAATGTAATCTTTTAAAAGATTTGAAAGTCAGAGTTACAGAGAGAGAGGTCTTCCATCTGCTGGTTCGCTCCCCAGATAACTGCAATGGCTGGAGCTGGGCCAGGCCAAAATCAGTAGCCAGAAACTTCTTCAAGGTCTCCCACAAGGGTAGTAGGGGTTCAAGTACGTGGGCCATCTTCTCCTGCTTTCCCCAGGCCATTAGCAGGAAGATGGATCGGAAATGGAGCAGCTGGGGCCGAAACCAGTGCCGGTATGGGATGCTGGCATTGCAGGCAGCAGCTTTATCTGCTATGCCACCATGTCAGCCCCTACTTCAGAATCTTTCTTTTGTAAACTTAGAACTACTCTGAAATTAAAAGCTTATTTAAAAACAACCACCACCACCAAACAAAATACATAGTCTTCTGGGTGCCCAAGCAGTAATACATGAAAGAAGGTTGAAGAAGAGCTTTGATTGGCTCCATAAGGTCAGTGTCAGGACTGCAGCCTGGGAGGCCTAGACAGCAGCTGCTATCTCAACACAGATATGCTGTGGGAGGGAGGGAGGAAGAAGATCTAATTCTCAACACCATTATCTTATTGCCCCAGCCACAGGTAGCATATTGATTACAAAAAAAAGGGGGGGGGGTCCTGGTTTTCTACTCCTCGCTCTATTCTTTGTAGGGTGGTTTTACCATTCTTACAATCCAGAGGTAGACGATGTTTCCCATGTTCTTGAATCTATAAGTTGTTTTGGTCCATAGGATGTGCAGGAAGGGATGATTTGCAAGTTTTAGACCTGACCTCCGGAGCCCTTGAGAAACTCTCGTCTTCCTCCTGGACCCGTAGCCAGCACCATGATAGATGCTCAGAACAGAACAGCCTGCTGGAGGATGAAAGATGTAAGGCCCAGCACATCCTCCCTCTAGAACAGTAGCCAGCTGACTCCAAATGTGGGTGAGTCCATCCTAGAGCACCCATCCTGTGGATAATCAATGACTCCCGAGTAAGCCCAGCTGAGATCTACAGGGCAGATCAGAAAGACCAATCAGCTGACTTGTAAACTTGAGAAAGAATACTGGTCGTCGTTGTTTGCAGACATGGGTTTTGGTGGCTTATTGGGTAGCATTATTGTGACCAACTGATGCCCCAGAGCTTTCAAACCCTTCTTGGAAAAACTCATATACAGGACAGAAGCAATAACTACAAGATATAAAGAGCTCTGCACACCTGACCCTTGGCTCGGCTAGGTAGATTTGCAGCTTGGGGCCAAGGAGGATGCACAGGCTTTGGTAGCCAAGAAACAGAACCCGAGGCAGGCAGGCTTAGAGTCGAAGTGGGCCTTTGTGAGCCTTCTGTGAAATCACAGGGGGAGGAAGTGATGAGAAGGCAGGTTCTATTTTTGTCATGTAGTCTGGAAAAAGAAACCAGGAAGCCAGCAGGGAGCAAACTGACTGACGGGGCCAACACAGCTTCCATTTCATGAGGATGTGGAAGAGAAGGGCCCCCAAAATATGAGATTTGGGGTATAATTAGAACTAGGCCTTTTCTTTTGTGCCATTAACATTTTGCTTTATTAGAGTGTAACAAACATTCAGTAAATCACGCAAATTTGAAGAGTTCATCTCAGTGAATTGGTGGCGTCAGTTCCCATGTCAGCTTCCAACACTTGGAAGGCTCCCTAGTGCCCATTCCTGATCATTATCACCCCTCCCCAAGAAGCAACCCCTTCTCTGATTTATACTACTGTAGATTCTTTTCAACTATTTTTAAACCACATATAATTGAAATCATGCAGTATTTTCTCTGAAGCCTGGTTTTTTCTGCTCATCACTTTGGCTACAAGGAGTTTCATGCACAGGGGTACATGTTATAGTAAGTCTTTTTTGTTGTTGTATAGTATTCCATTTATTGCTCAATTTTTTATTCTATTATTATTTCTATTATTTTCTATTCTATTATTAGCTATTTAGGTTTTTTCCATCTTTGACTTTATGAATAATGCTGCCAGGCATAGTCTTGTTAGGTGACATTATCGTGATCAGCACAACTTTCAGACCCTTCTTGGAGAAACACAAATATAGGACAGAGCATTGAACTCCAATCAGCTTTGCACACCTGTCTCTGAACTTTTGGTAGGTGGATTTGCAGCTCAGGACAACGGAGGAGTCCCTCCTACCTTCACAGTCTCTCCTGTCGACATTCAAGGTGCCTAAAATAATCACATTCACTGGCAATAAAGATGCGATGGATCCTTTTAGCTTTCAAGTATGCTTTTTTAGGACAAATATATAAAATAGTTAGAATGTCACATTCATCTGGGGCTTCATGCTGTCAAATCATTCATTTTATGAGCCCCCTCACCACTCAGTGATCGTCAGATCACCAGCAGCATCCACCAAGCTAGGATTTTGCTACAAAGAATAAAAAGATAAACGTGATGTGCCAAGGGCACTTGTCTACTTCTGTGCCAGGGGAAGGTCCCACGTCCCTCAGTGGAAGCTCTGTTGATTCTGAACACAGATATTTCCATTGTTTCGCACTGATATCCCTTAACATGCTGAGTACTTCATCAGGTCAGCCAACCTGTTTTTCCCTAGAGAGCAGTATCCTGAGGGCATGCACTTTGGCCTGAGTAGTTGGCATGAGTTGGGGGTTGGCATGAGGAATCACTGTGAAGGACATAATGCCACAATGTTAAGGGGCGGGGTTGCTAAGTGGCGGAGTGTAAAACCCATTAGGACTCCCACTACCGCATGAATAGCAGAGAAGGGCCCAGAAAGAGGAATGAAGCAACACTAGGGACATATTTCAAGTCCCTGCCTTTCCTGTGTGTTCCTCCCTTGCCTGCAAGCAAGAGGCTTGTGCTGTGACGCAGTCTGTAAGAGGCTGTTGGCAGCCAGCCCAGAGCTGGCCCATGGCCCTCACTGCAGAGCTCTCTCGGCTCTGCAGGGAGACTGGAAGCTTCCCAGTGCACCTTGGCTGCCCTGTAAAGCATCAACACCACCTGTACCAAAGGGCACAGAGCTCTGCAGTAAAGCCAGTCAGGCTGCAGAGCAGACTGGAAAGCTGGGTACAGTAACTCAAGACAGGAGCAGTGCAGTGCATGCCCTTGCACGGCTACAGGGGCTGAGGACCCTGGGGCTTCACACCTCCTTTCTGCCCCAGTAGGGAGCAGCTCCAGGTTGTTGACTTGTTCTGTTTATTCTAGATAGGTCTGGATGTTTCCCTTTAACCTTCAGCCTTGTGATGGTCCCTAGAGTCCATGGCTTCTCTTCAAGTCCAGCTAGAGGTGGCTGAAAAATGCATTAGGACTCTACTGGTCCATGTTCTGGACAGGAAGACTCAGAAAACATGCAGCCTTCCCAACCTGCAGTTAACAGTGGTCTTCCAGTGCCAATGTTGGATATGTTTCCTAACCCAGGAAGGATGGTTTTAATTGAACAGTCATAGGGAAAGGGCTACCACAGGCTGTAAGACGGCTGCTTAGTGCAGGTGAAGAAACTTGTGGGGCTGGAAAACCACAATGTATAGTGAGTTGCCTTAGTGGAATGTGCACCCAATCAACTCCCCAGGTCTGAAGAGTAGGAATCCTGTTACTGTATTAACCTGAATACTTTCTGGTTCACACAGTTGCCCAATTTACTTCCATAAATGTCAACACTCTGCCATCAATGGCTCTCCTTCTGATATACTTGGGGATGGATGCCTCTCTCTGAAAATAGCTGTGGCCTTTACCAGTAGTGTGGGCAAGGGCATGGAATCCAAACTCCAAACTGTGCAAGGGGATTCAAGTTTCCAGGCCAAGGTCCTGAAAGTGTTCTGAGTCTCCTGTGTGTTGGTGGGTGGTCTGAGGCAGCCCAGGACTGCCTTCCCATGGAACTTTGCCCAGGTGAATACTTCTTGCCTTCTTTCCCTACCCCTGCTGCGAGCTTCACACAGCAACCACTAGCTAAAAGGTCCAGCAATGCATCAGATGCTGCAAGGTGAGGGTGCAAATGAGTTCATTACAGACACATTTCTCCTACCTTTCATTGAAGCTGACAGAAGTAAAAATCCCACTAAGATTTAGTCTCCTCTTTTTTGTCTCCTCTCACTAGCTACCTAAATACTGGCAGTACCTTTATTCATTTGATTATTACTAAGTTCATTTCGTGTATGAGTCATGGTGCTAGGGAGGAATCAACACACTTTGTTCCACATAGGAATTCACTTAGTCTACAAACATTTGTTGACAACTGCCTGTTTAGTGGTGTTGGGGGGACTATAAAGGAAGAAGGCAAATAAACCCTCAATAAGCTGTGAGGACATTTGGAGAAAAGAGCAAGATTACTACAAGACAACTCATTATCACTGCCAAAGAAATGTACCCTGGCTGTAGACATGTGCATTGCCTGGGACCTTGTTAGAGACCCCAGACCTGCTAGATCAGAACCTGTGCTTTAAAGAGATCCCCAGAAGATTCCAAGTACATGAAAGGCTGAGAGACACTGAGCCAGACAAGAGAAGTTCTAGGAGTTCATACACTCTGATGATGAAAAAAATCCATGCAGGAGTCTGCCTTTGAAGAATGATTGAGCTTTGGCTGGAAGACAGAGAGCTCAAGGAATAATAATTTCCCACCTCCACTGAGTTTAAAAAAAATATGTCTGCAAACTGCAGAAAGCAGTAAAATTCTGCAGGCACATTTTCCACAACAGCAAAAGCTTTGAGCCAGGTAGGATGAGTCTGCAAATTCTCGTGGCTGTTGGTGTCAGGATCCCCAAATGGCAGCTTGCCCAGCCTGGACAGTTTCAAGGTCAGATTGCAGGCTGCCCTTGAAAGAACCAGCCTGCACAAGATCCTTGGCCTTTCCGTCAGTCAAGGAGATCAACCAATTAGGAATAGACTCATTATTTTCCAGCAACTACTCAGCCAATTGGCAGCTCCCAGCAAATTGAATCCTGGAATGGCATCATATGAATGTTGATGGAGTGGCTGCTTTATCAAGCCAGGCCAGCAGAGCAGATAAATCACTGTGAAGTTGCAATTAGAGGCTGTTTGCACCATGACAATAGTTTCATATTGGATCAGCCTGAGTGGATACCTCAATTATTCTTGCACTCACTCTTTCCGCATTCAATTTAAAATTAAGCTTTTGTTTTAAATATGAAAACTTAAACAACTTAATAAATAGACCAAAACATGAGTCTTCTGGTGTCTCCAGTTTCTACCTACCACCTACCAAGTTTGTCCAATAACTGAAACAGAAAAGGATGCTACAGAACTTCACAGCTGCACAATTTTACAGAGTTTCATATTCACCATTGAATGAATTACTTAAAAGTCAGACCTGTGGTCCATAGTGATAAAACCTGCCTATCATTTCCAAACTCATACCAAGGAGGAACTGCAAGGCAAGCTGTAGAGATAACAAGTCTTCTACCATGGAGATTTCTGCTGGGAATGAGTTTGTAGGAGCAGAGATGGAATTATGCTGACCTATCTACCCTCTTTGTGGCCATGGCTCATGCTTATGAGGCAGCTGACAGGGATAAGGAGTTCGACTGAGGCTGAGGAGCAGGACCAAGCTGACTCACTCACAGAAAATGGAACTCAGGAGTTTGAAGCATCAGTTCTGTCCCAATCACATTGGTGTGATGCTTGATTAATTATCAGGGCAATAATGTCTGCCTTGAACCTACCATCATCACCACCATCTCAACACCTCCTGCTCTTTTTTTCTTTCTTTTCCACTCCAGTCTCCAAAAAGCTGGAAACTCTAGTCAGCTGATTTAATCTGTTAACCATTATCAGAGATGTATTTTCAGACTGCTGAAGTCTGAGATTATGCCTGCACAAGATGACAAGACAGGGCAGGCACTCACCTAGGAGAGGTGACACATAACCCCCTCAACTAGGGACTCTGCTCTTTGGGAAGATGCTCTTGAGTCTCAAAGGCTCACTTCACCATTGCCCATTCAGAGACTCAGCATATTATGCTGTATGTTTTAAAAGATTTATTTAATTATTTGAAATGCAGAATTATAGAGTGAGAGAGACAGAGAGATCTTCCATCCAAAAGTAAGAGGAATCTGGATTCAGTACAAATAGTGGAAGGAATTGATGGAGTAGAGATGAAACATTATTTTGAATGTTAGAGGTGTTGTCATGGTGAAAGAGACAGCAGGTGCGTTCCCTGTGGCTTGTTCAGGTAGGGTGCAAGTTCATGAGCAGGAGGCACCTATGTACAAAGAAAGGCCATCTGATGATGGAAGGCAAGCTCTCCATCGTGACAAGGACTTAAGCTGAAGGTCAGAATAGAACATCATCGTTCTTTCAACCCTGGGATGCTATGGCCCAGGCAAGGCTGACCCTCACAGAGAAGTTCATGAGCCTCACTGTATATGTGTTACCTAATTTAACTTTCACAGCAATCCAATAAGGTATGCACAGTGGTTATTTTTTTCTCCCTGTTCCTTCTGCTTGGAACAGTCCTGCCTTGGATATCTAAGTGTCTCCCTCCCCTTCACATTATTCTGATCTTCTCACTGTGTTATTTCCCCAAGGGCCTTTCCTTTCTGTCCCTTTTAAGATAACTATCCCCTCCTCTCTACCTCCATATTTACCCTGCTTTATTTTTCTGCACAATTGCATTATGACCTAAATTTATGTTGTAAGTGCATCTGTTTATGATATGTCTTCTCTGCCAGAGCAGAAGGACTTGGTTGACTGCTCAGTGCTCCATTCCCTGTGCAGGAAATTAAGACCTGGCATATGGCTGGTACTCAGAACACACGTGTGGAATGAATAAATGAGTCCCTTTTACAGTCAAGGAAGCTCAGACATTGAAGGAGCGAAGTAACATCCCCTGGGTCGTGCTAGGAGTAAACAGAAGAGCCAGGATTTGAGCAATTTGGCTGCACAGTCTGTTTACTTGCTACTATACTCCAGTTTTCGAAATTTGTATTTATTTAAAGTGTATCTTTTCTTTTTTATTTATATCAATAAAGGGAATAGATTTCATGGATTTCACATATGATTTTTAAGAACATAATGATAGGGGCTGGCTGGCGTTGTGGCATAGCAGGTAAAGCCATTGCCTGAGAGGCCGGCCTTCCAGATGGGCAATGATTCAAGTCCCAGCTGCTCCACTGCTGATCCTGCTCCCTAATATACCTGGCAAAACAGTGGAAGATGGCCCAAGTCCTTGGGCCCCTGCCACCCACGTGGAAGACCTGGAAGAAGCTCCTGGCTTCTGGCTTCATCCTGCCCAGCCCTGGCTATTGTGGCTATTTGGGGAGTGAAGAAGTGGATGAAATATTTGTATCTCTCCCTCCCTCCCTCCGTTTCCCAATCCCTCTCTCTCCATAACTCTTCCTTTCAAATAAATAAACGAAATTTTTAAAAAACCTAATGATATGTCCCACTCTCCTTCCCACCCTTGCTCTTATCCTCCTGCATCCTTTGTTATTTTTCTTTTAATTTTTTCAATGACATACTTTCAGTGTACTTTATAATCACAAGCTTAATTTTCCACCAAATAAAGAATTCAACATTGTCGCTCCCCCTCTTCGTGGAGGAGCGACACTAGACCCTGCCTAGGCTTCATATCCGAGTCACGGCACCATTATGTCGCTCCCCCTCTTCGTGGAGGAACGACACAGGACCCTGTGTTGTTCTTTCATCTGCTCGGCCCTCCCCGGGTTTGCTGCTGGTTCTTCCCGGGTTGGCTACCGTCCCTTCCACCTCCGTGGAAGGGCAGTTCCCCCTGTCACTTTTCCCCACTTCCGCGGGGGAGCGGCACACCGCCAGCCGGCTCTCTTGGGGGCTGCTCAGGTGTACCTTCAGATAGATGTTCCTGGTGCATGTTGTCTCTCTCCTCCTATATAGTCCTCTTCCACCAATCCCAACTCTGCTACCCACACGCCGAGTACGCTGCTCTCCTCCAATCAGGAGCAAGATCAGCTCCTGCAGCTCAGTCAATCAAGTTGGTGAGAGGCAGCTGCGTAGAAGTTGTTACTCCCTTCTCAGCGCCATATTGTGGGAGAGCAGATGCATAGAATAAGTCTTAATTCCAGTAACTTAGTCTAGTCCGAGTTGCTCCCCACAAACATGTATTAAGTAGAAAGGCCACTGTTCCTCAATAGTATATACAGAGGCTATAAATAATAATCAAATCTTAAGGTATTGATTTCGTTCATATATATTGCTTTTTTGCGCTCTATATATTAGTTATCACAAATCAGAGAAAACTTAAGATATTTGTCTTTTCAGTACTGGCTTATTTCACTAGGGATAATGGTTTCCAGTTGCAATATTTTATTGTGAAAGACAGGGTTTCATTCTTTTTATGGCTGAGTAGTATTCCATTGTGTGTGTGTGTGTGTGTGTGTGTGTGTGTATATATTTGTGTATATTTATTTATCCAGTTATCAGCTGATGGACAACTGGATTGATTCAATATCTCAGTTATTGTGAATTGAGCAGCTATAAACATGGGGGTACAGATAAGTCTTTCATAGGCTGATTTCATTTCCTTTGGGTGAATTCCCATGAGTGGAATGACTGAGTCATATAGTAGATCTATTTCTGCTTATTTTTGTTTTGAAAGGTGAAGTGATAGAAAGAGACAGAATGGGAAAGAACGATTTTCCATCCACAGGTTTATTCCCCAAATGCCCACAACAACTGGGGCTGAGCCACAGTGAAGCCAGGAGCCAGGAACTAGCACATGGGTGGTAGAAGCCAACTATTTGAGCCAGCATCTGTTGCCTCCCAGGTGCATTAGCTGGAAACCAGATTAGAAGTACAGGCAGAACTCATTCCCTGGCTCTCTAACAAGGGATGTGGGCCTCCTAAGCAGTGGCTTAACCTGCTGTGCCACATCTGTCCCACTGCACTCCATTTGACCCTTTCATGACACCATGTTTCCTTGAAGCAAACAGGAAAGGTCCTTAACCATGCAGTTGTTGACTCCAGCTCTTGTCTTATTTCTCCAAATAACTTGTTCCTGTAAGCAGATGGCCATTGTCTGCCGTCAAGATGGTGCTGAGAAGTCCAAGGAGAGAGGAAGAGAGTAAAGAGGACAGAAAGCTTCCTTTCACTTGGTAGTTTTCTGGCTGCACCACAGTAATTTGTTGAGTAGGACAGATGGGTCAGACAAGCACAGATAATCGCCTGGTAATCTGCTACTCACCTGTCCCTGAGAAAAAGTATTGACTCTGACCCAGCTCATGTCCTTTGAGTCCTCAAATTCAAGTTTTCAAATTCAGATTTATTGCCTCCTCTCTGAGTGATGTGAAACCTGGTGCAATGTCATCTTTTCATCAAAGGGACCGAATTTGTGTTCTCTGCTTGCTCTCTCCAAGTGGACCTCCGATTTCTCCAAGACAAAACTTTTACTTATTTGACTATTAACCGGCCATAAAGGGGAGCTCACTTTGACTCTTATAATTAAGGAAAAAGCGCATGGACTTGAAACTCATATTAATCTAAGTTAGAAATCAGGTTACCTTTCTGAACCTCTAGGTACCTCTAAAAAAGAGCAACAAAGCCTTCCCACTTTGTTTTAAGGATTGGATAAGAAAATGCTAAAGCAGACATCTGCCCCAGATCTTCTCTTTCACTCTCAGACCACTGCTTTCCTGCAGTTGCTTTCTCCTCTTTCTGTAGCTAGGTACACAAAGAAGCATTATCTGAAGAGGATAGTAAGGTTGAATCCAAGAAAGTCAAATAGAATTAGCCAAAAGACATTGGCATTCCTGTTCATCATGGCCAACAAAGTATTGCATTGTGATGCTTTCTGCACTCTTCAGATACATAGATCAGCCCTGGAACCTTCTCTTAAAACATTGGTTCACTAGAGCCCACCCACTGTGAGTTAAAAGAGACAAAGCCAAGAGAGTGGTGGAACAGTACAGGTTCTCTTCAAACCTAGGGTGGGAGGTGGAGACACATTTTCTAGGTTAGATATTTTGGGGAATCCAGTTGGGCCTATGGAGCTGCCAGAAAATTCCTTCTGTTTCAAGAGATAAATGTCTGTTGTTTAGAGCGGGCTTCTGGCTTAGTGGCTAAGACTCTGTTAGGACACCTGCAGCCCATTTTGTACTGCCTGGGTTTGTACTCTGGGAGGCAACAGGGGATGGCTCAAGCGATGGGGTATCTGCCACCCATGCGGGAGGCCTGGATTGTGTCCCCAGCACCTAGATGGAACCTGGCCCAGCCCTAGTCACTGTGGAAATGTGAGGAATGTATCAATAGAGGGGACCCCTCTTTACCTCTCAAATAAATAGCCTATTATTGAGCTACTTCTGATTCAACCTAATTGGATCTCTTGGGGAATCACCATTGCTTTAAACTTAATTTCATTATTGTTTACCTAATGGATCAAATTCTGATGGCACGCCTCCTACTAACAAAACATATAGAATATTTGTGATAAAATGTGATACTAACTTAAAAGAGACACTGATAAATGTTTGTAAAGTGAATCTGTGTTTCAGCTGCTATCATTAACCTTTTGCACCTACATCTAGCCATCATCAGAATGGCTTCTACTTTCTAATATCAAGTCCTACACAGTTTTCTCTGATTGTCTATAGAGAAGGTGGGAAAACGCAGTCTCTACTTCCTTTCAGATGCATAATATAAGATGAGGCATTCAATGAACACAAAGCTTGTGTTCATTGTTGGAGTGCCTCAAACAAATATGAACTTTCAGGACTCTTGTGTACTCAGTTTAAAACAAAACAGATACAAATAAAAGCTGACATCTAGGGAATGATAAATCCTAAGAGTGCCTGGCATATAGTCAGAGTGCCATAAATCATCTGAATGGATAAGAAACTAGATGAGTAGCTAAATCATGGCATCTCTGATATTTGAGTGAAACGGAATTTCCCTGAAGTGCTGATGAAAAAAAGGACAGTCTCAGTGAAATATTTAAGTCCCATGAAAAATTTTAACTCAAAAAGGGAACAAATAATTGATTCTGTTTTATAGTACCAGCGAGTTAATAAATAATAGATGGGAGGTCGGCACCATGGCTCAATAGGCTAATCCTCCACCTGCGGCGCCGACACACCAGGTTCTAGACCCAGTTGGGGCGCCGGATTCTGTCCTCGTTGCTCCTCTTCCAGTCCAGCTCTCTCTGTGGCCCAGGAGTGCAGTGGAGGATGGCCCAGGTCCTTGTGCCCTGCACCTGCATGGGAGACCAGGAGAAGCTCCTGGCTCCTGGCTTTGGATCAGCGCAGCGCACCGGCCGCAGCAGCCATTGGGGCTGAACAATGGCAAAGGAAGACCTTTCTCTCTGTCTCTCTCTCTCTCACTGTCCACTCTGCCTGTCCAAAAAATAAATAAATAATAAATAAATAAATAATAGATGGGTTCTGGCCTCTTTCTAGAGATCATTGCTTACTTTGCCATGTTTTACTCTTTGTTCTTAGTGAATATCAGTTCTAATGCTATGATGCTCAAACATAATATCTGATAGCCCCTCTGTTCAATTAGATAGATAGATAGATAGATAGATAGATAGAGGTAGAGATATAGCCCAGGGTTTGTCAACCTTGAAATAATAGATATTGATAATACATAATTCTTTGTGTCAGGTATTTAGCAGCATCCATGACCTCTTTGGTGCCAGTAGCACCCCCATCCTGGGAGTTAACAATCAAAAATGTATCCAGACATTGCCATATACTACTAGAAAGCAAAATTGTCTCTGGTTGAGGATCATTGATTTAGGCCTTAGAAACAACCATTAGATACACTTTACTTCAGGGCTTTTAAAAATTAGAAACTGATTTTTCTATAAGTACAGCACTACCATGATCACTACTTCATAATCAATTGGACCCTAAATAGAGTAATTATAGGAACCATGAGTCTACAAGAAAGGCTGTCATGCCAAATGATACTGTCTCAGGTAACTACTGACACAAACATGTTGCTAAACAAACCTCTGTGGAATCCACTGATTTACCAATTATTGTGGCATCGCATGTAAATCCACCACCTGTGATGCTGGCATCTCATATGTGTGTTGTTCAAGTCCCAGATGCTCTACTTCCAATCTAGCTTCCTGCTGATGGCAGAGATTCTCAAAGTCTGTAGGTGGACTGGGGCAGCTTTATTCCATGAATCACATTTTGAGACCCAGGTTAAAAAGGGAGGAACCACCATGGAGGAGTTCTCATGACGGAGGAAGAAGCTTCCAGAAGCACCAACAAAAACATGCACTCTCTCCTGAAGTCTAGGCAGGTACCTGGCACACTGTCACTCCACAGACATGCCATGGGCCATGGCAGAATGCGCAAAGTGAACATTGATGAGATGGCAAAGTCTACATCTCCTTGGATGTTTAGAGAGAAGAAAGGGAAATATGCTGAATAATATTCTACCATAGTAGATGCAAGAATTCAAAACCATCACTGAACAGAAGCCGTGGGTCTTCAGTCCTCATGTCTCCATTTCTTTAAAAGACAAAGAATGGGAGCAGGGGGCTGGCAATCAGTGGCACTGGAGTTGTATTTGCAAATCATATTAAGACCTTAGTGGAAAAAATGCAGAATATAAGTGCCAAACTTTTATTAACTACATTTTTAAAAATCTTACTATTGAATATATGCTTTATTGCTTTGTTTTTTCAGGACCTTAGTGAATATTGTCTTAATTGGGATTAGTTACTTTGATAGGGAATTTTGAATATCAGGGAACAATATTTATTTATCTGGCATATTTTTCCTTGCAACTAGAATACTAAATAAATCACTAGCACCTTGACAAAAGCCAGCAGCCTGTGACAGAAGAACAATGTCCGTGTTTTCTTGTACCTTCTTATGTATTCTGCACTAGTCATGGCTATGTTAAAGATCTTCATGAGGTATGTGGGCTTCTGTTTTTTATGGGACAAATAGAAAGTGGATAGGTTCAACAGCAAAATTACTTTTGAAGTGGAATAACAGCTGTTCAGTTAAAATCCTGACTAAATATCTACCGTTGATTTCTTTCATTCATAAATGTTAAAGCAAAAGGTCACTCAAATACCCTTGAAAAGCCTTCCTGGGAATCTGATTGAGGTCTGTCCCAGCTATGGTTTGAATATTTGTCCTCCCAAATCATGCAGGAGTATAATCCCCAAAGTCTTATGATAATGATCCTAAGAGTATAGAAACTTCATCAAATCATGGTGTTTAGAAGTAGGGCTTTTGATGGCTGGCACCGTGGCTCACTAGGCTAATCCTCCACCTGTGGTGCCAGCACTCCGGGTTCTAGCACCGGTTCTGTCCCGGTTGCTCCTCTTCCAGTCCAGCTCTCTGCTGTGGCCCAGAAAGGCAGTGGAGGGTAGCCCACCTGCACCTGCATGGGAGACCAGGATAAGCACTTGGCTCCTGGCTTCGGATTGGCACAGCGTGCCGGCCGTGGTGGCCATTTGGGGGGTGAACCAACGGAGGGAAGACCTTTCTCTCTGTATCTCTCTCTCACTGTCTAACTCTGCCTGTCAAAAAAAAAAAAAAAAAAAAAAAGAAGAAGAAGAAAAAGTAGGGCCTTTGAGAAGTGGTTAGATTGGATTAGGTCATTGAAGTAGAGACCTCATGGTTGAATCTTGGTAGCTTTATAAGAAGAGGGACAGAACCAGGCATACAGAGTCACATGTGCCTCTGCCACTATGTGATACAGCCAAGGGGGAGCCTTGCCAAAGACTGTGCCGCACTGTTTGGTGTTTGAATTTCAAATGTAAGTCAAAACAAACTTCTTTCCTCTATGAAGCCAGCCTGCCTCAGGTATATCATTATAGTAGCAAAAACAATTTGCACTCTGAATTACTTTAATGGTAAATCATTTTGGTTTATCTAATATTCTGTGAAATCTAGTAAGGTTCAGAATAAGTCTGAGCTGGCTTATGGCTTATTTTTGAGATTAGTTTGGACTCATTCATTCACTATTCATTCAACAAACATGAATTGAAGGCTTATATCAAGCACTGTGAATAAAGCAGACAATCACTGATGTCTTTGAAAGGCAGACAGCAGCATAGAATGAAGCTTACAGTGATAACTGCTCTGCCCTTTAGGTTGGAGACATGAGGCTAAGGGACATGATGACCACTGTGATGTGGAAGGAAGAAAGGAGAACGTTATGGTGACAGAGAAGGGTTTAGTTTTCTGATAAAAGGAAGGACAGGGGCTAGTGCTGTGACACAGCTAATTAAAGCTACCGTCTGCAGCACCGGCATCCCATATGGGCGCCAGTTTGAGACCTGGCTGCTCCATTTCCGATCCAGCTCTCTGCAATGGCCTGGGAAAGCAGTGGAAGATGGCCCAAGTCCTTGGGCTCCTGCACCCATCTGGGAGACCGGGAAGAAGCTCCTGGCTCCTGGCTCCTGATCATTGCAGTTCTGGCCATTGCAGCCAATTGGGGAGTGAACCAGTGGGTGGACAACCTCTCTCTCACTCCCTCTTTCTAACTCTGCCTTTCAAATAAATAAGTAAATCTTTAAAAAAAAAATGGAAGGACAGACTCAACACAGCAGGAAAGGGACTCTAGGGTTGCAGCCCTCACTCCGGAGGAAGTAACAAGGCCTACTTTAAAAAGGATTGCTGTTCTTTTTTCTCTTCCGGAAATCTTGAAAGACTCAGCTCTCTTGCTTTTCTTCCTTCCTAGATTTTGAAATCTGTTAGATTTTTAAAAATGTGGAGCCTATCCTAGAAGTTAAGACAAAGGAGATCAAAGTATCCTCAGAGTATTTATACTCTAAAAAAATTTCATATCAATGAAATGCATTGATGTACATTGCTGGTGGAACTGACAGATTCTGAGTGGTCTTCTGCATTTCCCATCCATAAAAAGGTATGAAATTGATTTTCCTAGAAGTCTGTTTTAATTCAAAATATCCTGTAACTTCATTGCAAATACTGGCTTTAGGCTCACACAAAGTGGATAGACAGAGGTACCATGGAGGAGAGAGCCCCTAGTAACAAGTAAAGGCTAAAAGAAAAGGCTTTATATAATCAGCCTATTCCCTCATGGAAGAAGATCTTGGGGAAACTTAAGGTGAACAATTTTCTTGCATTTATTTTTATAAGTACCTTCTGTTGATGGCAAATTATCCTGTATTTTAATTTACAGTATCAATATAAGGTCTCATTTTAAAATAACTTTAATTTTAAGTGAGTGCAGGTGGTATGTTTTTGCATTAGTTCTATGAACCTCCTATTTTCATCACAAAAATTTGGATATCTGCAGTTAGTGTCTGAATATGAATTATGGTGTGATAGCTAGATACAGTTATATGAGTCTTATAAGGCAGAAATCAATCAAATGAGGCAGTCCTGCTGCAACTGAGCAACGATTTAGTGAACTCTGAGATATTGGAACACTTGCAGGAGTCAGACTCAGGGTTATACTCTCTAGCCAAGTGCCCTGTGGGACTACGGTGGTTACAGAGGTAGCAAGAATAGAAAACAGGGTAACTACAACCTCTTGACTTTGACATTAAAGCCAAAATTCCACCGGTGCCTACAACCTCCGCTTTTCCTTTAATTTTGTGTGCATTTGTTTTCTTGTGTTAAATTATCTTCAGTTTGAAATACCCAGAGTGATTACCTTTGCCTTCCCTGAACCTTACTAATATGTTACAAATGGCAAGAAGAAAAACTGTGATTATTACATCATATAGATATGGCTTATCTCCCAAGTGTTTGTATGTTGAAACCTTTACCCTCAGCATGGAGGTACTGGGAGATAGGGCCTTTATGAGGAGGCCAATTTGGACACAAAAAATAGGGGATGCTGGGTGTGGTTCATTAATTGTGAGATATCCTTATAGGAGATGTTAAAAATGGGAAGAGGGGCAAGAGGGTATATGGAAACTCTTCGTATTATTACCTCACACTATTTTTGCTTTGTAAATTTAAAACAATTTTGAAATAAAATGTTAAAAAAAGGAAGAGGACAGGCCTAGTGGGAGGTCCTTAGGCCAACCAGAGGCGTGCCCTCAAAATGGATTGTAGAACCCCAGTTTCTCTTTGGCTTTCTGGTTTGAGATGCAATCTCTTCCTCCCAATACCCTCCCAGGGTGGTGACATCATCTATTGTTAGACCCTCACGGGAGGCCAAACCAATGGAGCCCCCTACCCTGCTCAGTCTTAGGTGGTGAGCCTCAGAATTGTGAACTAAATAAACCTATTTTCTTTATAAAGTAGCTTGCCTCAGCTGTTTCATTACAGTAAAGGAAAATTGACTAACATGGTAGTAAACACTGGTCTCATGGGGTCATAACTAGAAACACATTCTCAAAATTTACTTACAGAAGCAAGATGAGTAGATTTCAGAAATGTAACAATTTGGAGTCAAAGCAAACCTGAAGATACTGAGGCAAGCATTCATTAGTTTCTGCTCTGTGACCTCAAATAATCTATTCAATCCCTTTGATAAAATGTATTTTTAATAATCAAATTGCACTGAGTCCTTTTGTTGATTGATTTTTCAACTGGCTCTGGGAGGATGTTTTGGGAACATTTTGGTAGGATGAAGGGAAGCAGAAACTGTCTCATTGATTACTGTGTTACATAGCTTTTCATTACTACAACAAAATATTTGATGCAATTAACTTTATAAGGAAAGGAAATTTATTTGGGCTTATGATTTTTGGGGCTCATGATCCAATATTAGGCAGTCCCATTAGTGTTGGCTTCTACTGATGACATTCTTCTGAAGTAGCACAGAGATGAGTACATGTGCCTATGTCTATGTCTATGTCTATGTGATTTTTTTACAAAATTTTACAAATTTTTACAAAATTAAATCAGGATTTAATCATGGGGTTTCCATCCTAACGATGCAATCCAATGCAATCACCTCCCTAAGGGTCCACCCCTCAACACTATGATGGAATTAAACTCTCAACATCTTAGTACAATTACTATAAGACTTTGGGGAGCAAACTTTTAACACAGGGGCCTTTGGCAGACATTCAATATCCAAACTGTTACCCAAATCATAGAACTTACTCTCATCACAGAGCAAGTTTTATACTTATCCGAAGTTACCATCCTATTAGGCTTACCATTCCACTGACCCAGCTGTTGACTTCTCAGGAAAGCAGGTATTGGCTCAATGGATGGTTCCTTGAATAATCAGGAAGAAGGACTTCAAAAATCAATGGATGCACTATAACTCTTTGGGGCTCCATACTGATGGCCCAGGATTGTGTGAGAAGAAAAGAGATGAGCTCTCATGCACTCAAGAAGTCTATTTGATTTCTCAGGGTGCCTAGGGAAAACCTAGTGTCACAGGAAAACTGAAAGAAAAATAGTTAAAGCATTTAAGAACATCTGCCAATAGCTATGCTGTTAGTACTGTTTCCAAAGTAGTCTTTGAATACTGAACTAATAAATTTTACTTCAAGTTGAGGTGCCTTAAGAGTCAGGGGTATTGGGGCCAGCGCTGTGGCATAGTGGGTAAAGCCACCACCTGCAGTGCCGGCATCCCATATGGGCACCAGTTTGAGTCCTGGCTACTTCTCTTCTGATCCAGATCTCTGCTATGAACCTGGGATATCAGTAGAAGATGGCCCAAGTGCTTGGACCCCTACACCCACATGGGAGACCTGGAAGAAACTCTTGGCTTAGGATCAGCTCAGCTCTGGCCATTGCAGCCATTTGGGCAGTGAATCAGTAGATTCAGGGGAGTGAACCAGTGGATAGAAAACCTCTCTCTCTCTCTCTAATTCTGCCTTTCAACTAAATAAATAAATCTTTAAAAAACAAAACAAACACAAGCTTCTTTTAAAAACAAAAGGTTCAGGGGTATTTCATAGGCAGAAGTTGCCTCGTTGTCTTCAAGATTCCTTTTATCATCCTTTCCTTTGGTAGAAGATGCTTGTTGTTTTGCCTACTATTTTCCATTCTACCAAATTTTATAAACCATTCCTTACTCTTCCTTTGAGAAACACTTCCTGACTCTCAGTCTATGTTCATATGGGCTGACTGGCGTGGCATGGGTTAACTGGGAGCAGGAACCAGTACTGGCAAACTAGGTCATTCCATCATCTGAACCACCATGATTGGCTCAGATGGGATCACATGATGCAAGCCTGGACAACCACAGACAATGGAAATGAATCTGAAGACTTGAAAGACCCTTTTGGGAAATGGAAACTTTCTGTTGGCTTCAATAAACCAGAGGATGAAAGCCCATAACTATTGCCATTCAACTGCCATGTGAAGAAAGCCTGCCTGAGAGTGAAAACAACACTGCCAAACAAATTGAAAAATAGAGATGGAGACAGTGAGAGAATCCTTCAGGTCCTATATGTGTTGTGGATCCAGCCATACCGGAAATTAGAATTACTCCTTGCACTTAGTTACATGTGCCAGTGAATGCTCTTTAATATTTAAATCAATTTGAGTGACCTGAGTTTCTGTCATTCCCAATCCAAAGCACCCTGACTATTGCCTTCACCCTTCTCTCTCATCATTACCAAGTGCAAACCACAGAGCAGATGCTTTCTCCTTTTCTCTTTGTCCACAACCTTGTAGAATCTGATTCCAAATTTCATTAAATATTCATATTTATTCATCAAACATCTATTATGCCCCAAAATATACCAGTCATTCTTCACAAAAAGTGTTTAAGGAAAATTAATAAGGCATGGGAATTGTTATTAACAAGCTCAGAATCAATATGGCTTTCCTAAAGTACATGTAATGATCAGAAGCTTACCATTCTATTTTCCCCAAAATTTCAGCTTTTAAAAAAAATGAAAAGATTCAGTTTTCAGTTTCAAAATATTTTTCATCCATACCTGTAATTTTTCTTTATTGTATATGAATTTTAATTTAGGATCAGAAATTAATTTTCTCCAATTATCGTTGTGTTTTTTAATGTGATTAACACACCTTCATCTTAGGAAAGATATCTAACTTCTCTGAGATTTGGTTTTCTTACCTATAAAAAAAGGAGTAGAATGCATTGGTTAACTGACAACATCTCAACCCGAAATGTTCACAATTCACTCATCCATGCTGGCCCCTTTCTTTCTTAGAAACAATTTCCTTTGCTGCCCTGTTTCTGTTTCCACGATACATATCTCCCCTACCCTCCAATCCCAGGAGTCAAGTGCAGGTCTCAGAATTCAGAGAAACTACTCTGCTTCCACTCTGACACACAGAATCCATCCTCTTTGCTGCAGCCAAACTCAGCCTCTCAAACTATGTATCAAATCAAACCTCACACCTCTCTCTCACAGAAAAAGCCAGGGCATCCTGTCACCCTTGGGCTAAAGTCCACTTTATGTAACCCCTTGATCACTGTCCTCCAACCACATTTGTCCTTTTGCTCCTCCTTGAGCCGTCAGTCTTGCTCCCCTCTCAGAGCGTTTGCTCTTGAAATTCCCTCTGGCCAGGTTTAGTCCCCGATTTCACACAAGTCATCCATTCAAAGAGATTTCCTGACACCTCTCCCCAATCTAAAATAACATCCAGCTCTCCTTCTTCCTATCTTGACTTGTTTTCTCCCTAGCTCTCATCACTCATTGAAATTATATCATATTCTAACAGTAGTATGTTATATAATTAACATTTAATATAATTTAATGTAAATTACATTAGCATAGAGAGTAGCAAATACTAGAGGCTCAGTTGGTTTTTGTGGAATGAATGAGTAATTCCCTTATAATTCCTGTAATAGCCATCTGTTTGGCTCTGAGGCATATATGACTATAATCCAAATTGCTCATAATACCCTGTTTTAAGCATATTTTGCTCTAATGTATAGATAATTTTTCTTTATAAGTAGGTTTTAAGAAAACTGTACATCCCAGAGCAGACAACCCTTCTTTTGTGAATTCTCACAGATTATCATTAGCTGGTAGAATTGTAATGATAGTTTCAGAAGAGACTGCCTACTCCATGGATATATACAGGACATTTTCACATTCTTAAGAGATTCAACTGGAATATAGAATTAATTTCCAAGACAATCTGAAATGGATAGCAGATATAACTAGGTTCACCACGTAGAACTACAATCTAGTGTTAAGAAATCATGGTACAGGCTCAAAGTTCCAGCAGAATGAGATGCTCTTCTGATAAGATCTTTCTACCATCTTAGCACATTCATCTTATTTGACCATTAGACTCTAAAAAAAATGGTCAAAGCAAAAGGTCACAGTCAGCTAGACAAAGTGTGTTCAGTTCATCCAGAAAGCAGCTCATGAAAACAATTTCAGGATCTTCATCTTGGCTATGTGGTTCAAATTAAAATACCCAGGACAAGAATCTGGATCAAGGTCCTGGTGGACAGGATAAAACTTGGGAAATGAAAAGTCAAGAGTATTCTTGATAACTGTGGTTAATAGAAGGCAACAAGAACGCGCAAGAATGGCACTGTTTATAAATAGCCCAAAATGGTGAGAATCCCCATGTCTATCAACATAGAAGGGATAAATTATTTCAGAATTCATACAATGAATTACTATAAAAATGAGAGTGAATGATTTCCAATTACATGCAAAAATATTGATAGACCTCACAAACAGACTGTTGGAAGAAGGGAACCAGATAACTGGACACAAAAAATATATATACTAAATGAATTATTCCACATGAGCAGTTCAAAAACAAGCAGTTTATCCATGATGTGAGAAACCTAGTGAACCTTGAGGAGTTAGTGACTAGGAGGCAATATGAAAGAAACATTGGAAATGCTGGCAATGATATAGTTATGTATCTGTGTCCTGGTTACATGGATGTATTGGTTACTAAAATTCATTCGATTGTACTTACAATATGTGCATATTTTTAATTTAATTTATATTTCAATGAAAACTTTAGTTTAAAGAAATCTTCATGTGTTTATGCAATTTTAAGCCACAAAAAAACTAAGAAAGCTCTCTTTTGCAAGTACTCACAGATTGATCTGCCAATTTTCAAATTCACCAGAAGCCTATGTTGAAAAGAAGTTATATCTTTAGCTGAACCTCACAAAAAGAACTCATTTGCTTCTGAAGTTGTCACACATCCTGAGTTTGTCAAGAGAAAATGGTTTGGCTTTCAGGACCTCCAGTTATATATTTTTCAAAATTTCACACTCACTCCTAATCATTCACACACACACACGCACACACACACACACGGAGCCTTCAAAAAGTTCATGGAAATCTGCATTATTGTTTATTCCCATTTTCCATGAAGGTTTTTTTTTTTTTTTTTTTGACAGGCAGAGTGGACAGTGAGAGAGAGAGAGAGAGAGAAAGGTCTTCCTTTTGCCGTTGGTTCACCCTCCAATGGCCGCCGCAGCCGGCGCACTGCAGCTGGCACACCGCGCTGATCCGAAGCCAGGAGCCAGGTGCTTCTCCTGGTCTCCCATGAGGTGCAGGGCCCAAGTACTTGGGCCATCCTCCACTGCACTCCCGGGCCACAGCAGAGAGCTGGCCTGGAAGGGGGGCAACCGGGACAGAATCCAGCGCCCTGACCAGGACTAGAACCCAGTGTGCTGGGGCCGCAAGGTGGAGGATTAGCCTATTGAGCTGCGGCGCCGGCTTCCATGAAGTTTTTTTTTTTTTTTTTTTTCCATGAAGTTTTAAAAGTCTTCCTCATATGTTTATGAAGAAGGCCAATGATGGGTGGAATTTTTTTTCTTTTCCAGCTCAAGTCATAATAATGCTAAGAAAGGTATATATCATGAATATTTTCACTTGGAATCATAGAAGAGTGAAAGTGGTCATAAAGCGGTAACAAGCCAAGATCCAGGGGAAGTTAGAGCTCTAGGGAAGTAGATCTTCATTTGGTACCACATTTTACCCATACAGAAGATGCCTCTGAGAAGTTGGAAAGGTTTTTGTCAGTTTCACTGGATCCAGATGACAAAAGTTAGACTCTAAGTACTCTAGCTTTGACATACAGCATACATTTGAGTTCAAATCCTTAAATTGTTTTAAGGTGACTTCCAAGTGCTCATCTCCCAGGCACATGACCGAAAAAAATAAAAAAATAGAAATTTCTCTCTAGAGGTTTCATACTTGGCTAAAATAACTTTATATTTTCTTTCTTTTTTTTTTTTTTTTTTTTGCAACAGGATGTCTTACATAAAATGAAGTTAAGTAAAAATAGCAGAAGGTGGCAAAATAAAATTTAAAATAGCATCAAAATTTTAGCTTTATTTTTTAAAACATGAGTTTATTTATTTGGAAGGGAGAGGTACAGAGAGAGAGGGAGAGAGGGAGAGAGAGAGAGAGAGAGAGAGAGAGGTTGAGAGAGATGAATTTTCCATCTGCTGGTACATTCCCCCAATGGCCACAACAGTGAAAATCACCACTTGGAATCACCACATCCCATGTCAGAGTACCTGGTTCAAATCCTGGCTGCTCCAATTCCAGTCTCTTTGTAATGGGCACCTTGGGAGACAGAAAATGATGGCCCAGTGTCTGGGGGCCTGCCACCTATGAGAGACCTAGATTGAGTTCTGGGCTCCCGGCTTCATCTTGGCCCAGTCCTGGCTGCTGCAGACATTTAGGGAGTGTGTAAACTGGAAGATATCTCTCTGTCTTCTCTCTGCTTTTCAAATAAAATAAAAATAAATAATTTTAAAAATAAAAATAAAGGACTCTGATAAAAATCCAATTACATATGAAAACACCAAGCACCTTCAGAGTAAACCACAGAGACTTCTTCATAGAAAAATCCTGGAAACAGAAACAACAGTCCATTCATGACATAATTAGTTTCTTTTCTCTCAACTCTGAGTGAAAATGTTTGTCTATAATCTAAACCACCAATGTCAGAAATTAGGTTCTCCCGGGGCCAGCATTCGGCATAGTGGGCAAAGCGGCTGCCTGCACACTAGCATCCCATGTGAGCGCCAGTTTGTGTCCTGGCTGCTTCACTTCCTATTCAGCTCCCTACTAATGTACTGGGAAAAGCAGCAAAAGATGGTCTAAGTGCTCGGGCCCCTGCCATCCACATGGGAAATCTGGATGAAGCTCCTGGCTCCTGGCTTCGGCCTGGCCCAGCTCCAGCTGTTGCAGCCATGTGGGGAGTGAACCAGAGGATGGAAGACCTCTCTCTCTCTCTTTCCCTCTCCCTCTCCCTCCGTCTCTCTGTGTAACTCTGACTTTCAAATAAATAAATAAATCTTTAAAAAGATTAGGTCCCTGATCTTTATGGGGCCTGCTAGCTGAGAGTTCGTGACTCTGTTAGCTCTGTCAGTAACTGCAGCATGGCCTGTATAAAACCACTTGCCAATTCTGAGCCTTTGCCTTTTCGTCTATAAAATGGGTGCAAATCAGGTGATTCTGCTTCCAATTCTAAAGGTTGCTTTCAGTTCTAAAATCCCACATTCTAACATGCAGTATCCCATTTCCTAACTGAGATAGTTATTACACAAGTATTGGCTTTATGATTATTCTTTAGGCTGAACGTACATGTTTATAAAACCTTCTAAATCAGTAATGTTTGACAATGTGTTGAAAGAAAAAAAATCCTATCAGAGGAAACCAGTCTAGTACCATTCTTGAATTCATAAAGTAAGTGTGAAAATTGAATGTCAGAGGCAAAGCGCCAAGAGCAGATTGAAGCTTGTAAAACTCCTGAGGCTTCAAACCATTTCAGTGCTGAGATAGAATCGAAGAAAGTAGAATGAATGGAAGCTAGCAGAGCAAATGAGACTGTTAGAAGCTCATGGAAGTATCTACAATGGTCCTTGGAGGAAATTGAAATCCAAAGGTTGCTATTTAATGGCTAAATTCCCTAGCAGCCAAATGGGACCATGAACATTCATGAGTAGCCCAGAAAATACTTTTTTTTTTCTGGTTTACAATAAGGAACATGTTAACATTCTCAATGACTTGGTTGTGTAACTTTTGTATTTACAGCATTCATTTATTTTACTTTTTGTGCTCAACCACAGCAGAATAGAGTTAACTAAGGTTTGGTTTTTTAGGTAGACCTTGCAAAACAGAAGTCTTTATGTCATTTAGAATAAATTCCAAGTGCCTTGTTCCTAGTGAGTTATCTGACCTTGTCAAAGAATGCCCTTCCCTCTTTGGTTCTATTGACCTTCTAATGTGCTCCAGAAAGCTCTCAGGACCTTGCATTGCTGTACATTCTCTCCCCTCATCCTCAGCCTGCCAGCTCCTTCTTACTATACAGGTCTCAAATGAAATTTCAGAGATGTTTTCCATGGCCTCCCAGTTTTTTTTTTTTTTTAAATGTCTTCTCCACTCCTAGAGTCATGATTTAACTTATTTTTCAAAGTGATAGTCTTCCAAACAGTCAATATTTGGAAATATCTGTCGCTGTTGTCTTCTTCTTATTTTTATTTATTTATTTATTTATTTATTGTTTCTCTTCTCCCAACAAAAAGAAGCTTCTCTGAAAATAGAGGCTCTGTTGCCTCATCCACTAACTACTATGCTCCAGTATCCAGATCAGTGCCTGGCATGTAGTACTTGCACATTAAACATTTTAAAATTTTTTTCTTATTTTCAAAGGAATAATTAATATGAAACAAGCTGAAAAAAAGCATTTCAAATGATCTTTTAAGGTTTTGTTTAGTTTTAAGATCTATATGGCCCTAACTATTACCAAAGAGATAAAAACTTCCAGAAGTTGGAAGGTAAAGAAAGCACAGAGGAATCCTGATTGTATTTTCTTTGAAGTTAGTTGGGGTTGTACAAGGACTCACAGATGTTGTCATTAGTGTGACTGAGAAAGATTCTTCAAGGTAGAGATTGAGCAAAGGTGTGAAGGGTTAGGAATGCATAAAATATTACTAAAACAGTAAATGAATGGAATGGAAGAGAAATTTATACAATGGTCACAGAAGGTTTGGGGCTTTATTCTACAAATGACAGGGATTAGTTAAGTAAAATAACCCCATCCATCTAAGAATAATTAATCTTACAGTTTGAGGACCATTTCTCTGTGTGTGAGAATCAATGATAACTTTGAAGTTGTGGCCAAAATTGCGTGTGTGTGTTTTGTGTGAGAGTGAGTAAGAGAGTGAGTGAGAGAGAGAGAGAGACAGAGAGAGAGAGACAGAGAGAGAGAGATTTGGATATTTTCCTGATGAGCAGAACTCTCAGCTCTTACCAAAGAGCGACATAAAGGAAATAAAAATAAAGTAATGCATTAAAATATAAATGCAGATAGAGTTGGAAAGTCAGAAGTACCCACATTGAAGATAAAAAGATCCAACAGAAGAAATGTTTTCTTTTAAAGATAACAGTCTTGGGGCCAGTGCTGTGCCATAGTGGGCTAAGCCTCTGCCTGCCACACCAATATCCATATGGGCACCCATTCTTGTCCCAGCTGCTCCACGTCTGATCCAACTCTCTGCTATGGCCCAGGAAAGCAGTAGAAGATGATCCAAGTGCTTGGGCCCCCGAACCCACTTGGGAGACCCTGAGGAAGTTCCTGGTTCCTGTCTTCGAATCGGCCCAGCTACAGCTGTTTTGGCCATTTAGGGAGTGAACCTGCAGATGGAAGACCTTTCTCTCTTTATCTCCCTCTCTCTGTCTGTAACTCTACCTTGCAAATAAATAAATAAAATGTTAAAAAAAATAAAGATAATAGCCAAATAACCAGCATAAATTCTAACAATTGAGTATTTCTACTTTTAGAAATGTCCAATTTTACATATCACATTCAGATAAATTAAAACTTTCTAGAAAATAGGAATAGGACCATATTTATTGTTGATAATGCAGCAAAAGTTTGGACTAGAGCATTAGGCAATAACTACCTAAAGGGAAGAAAGACAGGCAAATTCAGATCCTAACAAGCTAAGTCAGAAAAAGAGCAAACTAAAATCATATTCAGGTGTGTTCTGTGCGATTCTTGACACTACCTCAGCAATCCATTATTTTGTGGGGAGTTGCTCTATGCTAAGCAGTTCCACCTATACCCCTGTAGATGAACAGTAAATTCTCTGGTCATTTTTGAGCCAGCTCCCTAGCGATATAATTGCCAAAATGGTTGAAATTTAAAACATCAGGTTTAATTCATCTGCACTAGGTTACAAAAATGCTATTATAGTAGGAGGAAGGAACAGCAGCAAAGTAAAGAAGCATGAGATGTTACTGGTGAGGCTGAAGAAAGAAGAATTAAGATGAGACAGTGACCAACAGGAAAACCTGATGCAAGTCAGGCCAATGGTCATCTCTTCATGGGGTCCAATTGGAGAAAAACTGAGGTCAAATAAGGACACTGGCATGAGAAAACAACAGGCAGAGGAGTCAGATGGCCTCATTCTTCCAGAAGCTATGCACATCCATTTGAAGTAGAGGAAGTTGGATTGTAGGAATTGGCTCCAATTCATAGGAAGAAGTTGCAGGAGCCAGGAGGCTGAAAGATGCCTGCCATCTGGAGAAACTGGGGGAAGGAGAATTGGAAGTCATGCAGATCAGGGCGGGGAAATGGAAAAGAAGAGGGGTTATTTGGCTGGGATAGTTGGGTGGGGTCAGATCCCTACCACACTTTAATTCTGGAATGAAACTTGCACAGTCTTCACAGCTAGCAGCATTAGCAATAAAGGAAAATAATTTCGTTTCCAAATCCCAATAAATCTATATTTTGAACTGACATTTTGGAAAGTTGTCTTTTAGTATGTAAATGTGCTTCACATGCACTTCTCTTTACAAAAATCTCCAAAACCTTCAACAGCAATTCTGTAGAGTATAATATAAATATATGATTTTTTTGTTAGGGACAAGAAATTATACCAGATTTCTCCAGATATAAAATTTCTTATTTGAGAAGAAAAGTGCAATAGAAGACATTAAAACTGGCAGGGGCTAGGAGGGGAAAGATAAGGTTAGTAGTGGTTACAGGTATAAGCTCTTGGCTAAGACTATGTCATGTCAGATCCTGGCTCTACTGTTAACTAATTGTGGGATTTGTGCCAGCTCATAAACTCTGTAAACCTCAGTAGGAATAGTATTTATATCAAAGAGTTATTATGAGGATTAAAATTTAAAAATAATAAATTAAAAATAATTATAATACAAATAATAGTGCCTGGAATATATTGGATTAGCTAACACAATTCCTGGAATATTTTGAGAGTCAAACAATTGCTTTGCATCCTCATCCTCATTATCATTAGTTAGAGAGGACTTCCAGAATTATTTGTGGACAGTGCTGAATAGGACTGGACTCTTCCATCTCTTACAGACTTGCTGTCTAAATTCTACTAAATGATCCATCTGCTAAAGAGGAACAAGATCTATGTCCTTGTTGGATCTTCAGAGTTTAGGTCATAGTCATTGTTATTATCAACCTTGAACTGGCAAATATGTCAGCTCTACAATGAACACACTGTGAGAGGAGACAAGCCACACGTTTGCTCCTTCATCAATGAAGGTGGTTGAATACACCCTTTCCAAGGTTAATTTTAATTCTAACATTTTCTCACTATGCAGCTACTGCATTTTATCATTCTACACCTACAGTTTCAAATGACTTGTGAGCTATCAACAACACAACTCCCCTTCACCTGTTTGGGCTGCACTTAAGGGCACTAAAAGTGCAAAATGTGTGAGTATGTGATCTTCCACAGGTAACAGCTAGGTTACCCTCCCTAGTCTGCCTGTTCAAAACAGCCATTTTGCTCTTCCCTTGGCTGGCTGCCTAGCCAGTAATTTTCTGCAGCATGCTCCATCCTTATCCCAGCCGATGAGAGGGAAATGAATTCACCCAGCAGTTGCAGGCATCCCTTCGGATGTTGCAGGCAGAAAACGTGCCAGGCATTTCACTGTTAATTATCAGCAGCCTGGCTGCTGTAGCCCCTTGCTGTGCCAATTTGAGAGATGAGACTCTTTACACTGCTTATTAGGCTCAGCTAAATAAATATTAACCAGCATTAGTGTTGTCAAAGATACAGTCTGAATTCAGCTCCCTGGAGTGGTTGTTGGTACCCATGCTTTTCACCATCAATTTTCCATTCTGTCCCTCCCTCCCCTTATCGTGCTATAGCTAATCTCTTCCCCTCCTCCCTGGACATTCAGAAGAACTCTGATATCAGGGGACTGAAATAATATTGCTGATTTGGCTCATTGGTTTACTTTATGAAATACTTGTACTATTGGCACCAATATTAATTACTAGCACAAGACAGTCCAGAAGCATTGGGTAGTGAACACCCTTGGAGGCAGCCTTCAACCAATGAGTAGCAGGAGTTTGTGGATAAATACTGCTTCCTTGCTGTCTTCGAATAATTCTCTTTATGGGCTTTCAGAGTTCCCCAGTGGGATTGAGCCTACTCTTGTCCTAACAGGCTTCAAATTTCTCAGCCATGTATTTTGAGTCAAGTTACCTTTCCCTCCCTCCAAAAGTGATTTTTGAAAGATTTAAGCCCCTTGCCTGCAGCAATTGGTTTAATCTTTGGAATATGATCCTAATCAGGTCAATCATGGCAAAAAAAAAAAAATCACTAATTCCAGGACATAAGATATTTGAAGAACAAACTTCCTCTTCTTTGCTAGGAGCCAATATATAATTATGTGGTAACAAAAGAGAAGGAAACGATGTTTGCTCAAAGCAGTGAAGCTTCACCCAAAGCCACATCAATCTTTAGATGTTTTCGTTTTGAATCATTTTGCTTCCTGTATTATTTAGGTTTGAGTTGAAAATTCTTATACATTCATAAACATTTATTATACATGATCTTCTTGATGTGTCTACTTGTAGCAAGTACATATGGAGATTTTCCCATACCCCTTAGATATTGCCATGGTAAAGCCCTTCTATCTGATTCCTACTCATAAGGGCTTACTCCAGCGATTCTGCCTCAGCACAGGGCAATCCAGATGAACTGGATAATAAACATCCTTCAGAAGCAGTCCTCCACTAATGACCAGCAGGAGTCTGTAGATAAATACTCTCACTTCCTAGCTCTCTTGTAATAATGTTCTATATAGACTCACAGAGTTACCCAGTGAGACTGAGTGTAATTTGTTTTATAATGTATCCTTTATTAACTGCTTTCCTTTCTCTATCTCATTTCCTCACTTCTCCATTGGTTTATTAGCCATTATTATTATTACTATTATTATTATTCATTACTAAATGACTTGGTTCCAAAAGGAATTCACTAAAAAATAGCATGCTTACTTATAACTTTAAAAATGCACCCACAAGTTATTGACTTACGTGATTTCTACCTTTCCACTGCTAAACAGAATGAAGTATACACAGACCATTTTGGCATAGACTCTGTCTAGAATGAAGGAATAAATTCAAAACCCAATAGGCCAAAGTATACTTTCCTGTCAGTGCTGGCTAAACAAGGTTGATGTACTTTTACTAGATGGAAAATTTGGATAAAGAAAATAAAAGCACAAACAAGCCAAACTTGCTCATTAATAAAACATGCTCATTAATGTTTTGGTTCTAGTAGTGGCAATGAGCCATACAGATCTTTCCACTGAATGAATGAGAGTATGTGAAGACACCTTATGTTCATGAATTGGAAGGATTAATGTTGTTAAAACATCCACACTACCCAAGGCAGTTTATAGGTTCAGTGAAATCCCTACCAAAATACTAATGATATTTATCCTAGAAACAGATAAAACACTCCTAAAATTCATATAGAACCACAAATGACCCCAAAGAGCCAAAGCAATCTGAGCAAAAGGAGAAAAGCTAGAAGCATCATGATACTTGGCTTGAAAACATACTACAAAGTTATAGTAGCCAAAACAGTGTGGTACTGGCATAAAAATTGACACATAGATAACAGAATAGCATAGAAAACACAAAAATAAATCCATGTATTTACAATCAACTGATTTTAAGAACAGCAGAAAAAGACTCATTGGAGAATGGACAATATCATCAATAAATGGTGCTGGAAAAACTGGGTATCAAGGGCCAGAAGAATGAAACTAGACCAATATTTCTCAACACACACAAAAATAAACTCAAAATGGATCAAAGACTTAAAGATAAGACCCCCAACTTAATGAATCTACCAGAAGAAAAAAATAGGGGAAACACTTCAAGACATTGGACTGGGCAAAGGTTCTTTAAATATGATCCCAAAAGCAAGATCATAAGAACAAAAATAAATAAATTAGGTTATACCAAACTAAAAATCTCCTTGCACAGAAGATGAAACAATCACCAGAATGAATAAAAACCTGAAGAACAGGAAAAAGATATTCATCTGACAAAGGAATTTAAAAACTCAACAACAAAAATAACTCAATTGAAAATAGGCAACTCCTTTCTCAAAAGATAAATGAACAAAAGTATACAAAATAGTGCTTAACATTGTTAATCATCAGAGAAGTTGAAATCAAAATCACAATGAGAATCCTCTTGGCCAGCGCCATGGCTCAATAGGCTAATCCTCCGCCTGCGGCACCGGCACACTGGGTTCTAGTCCCGGTTGGGGCGCTGGATTCTGTCCCAGTTGCCCCTCTTCCAGTCCAGCTCTCTGCTGTGGCCCGGGAGTGCAGTGGAGGATGGCCTAATTGCTTGGGCCCCGCACCACATGGGAGACCAGGAGAAGCACCTGGCTCCTGCCTTCGGATCAGCATGGTGCGCCGGCCGTGGCGGCCATTGGAGGGTGAACCAATGGCAAAGGAAGACCTTTCTCTCTGTCTCTCTCTCTCTCTCACTGTCTACTCTGCCTGTCAAAAAAAAAAAAAAAAAAAAAAGAGAATCCTCTTACCATAGTTAGAATGGTTATTTTAAAGAAGAGCGCAGTAACAAATGCTGGCAAGGATTCAGATAAAAAAGAACCCTCATACACTATTGGTGAGAATGTAAATTAGTGTACCCTCTGCAAAAACAGTACGGATATTCCTTAACAAACTGGAAATGCTTGCAAAACTACCATATGACCTGGAAATTCTGCTGCGGATACATCCAAAAACAGGAACCTTTACGTTGAAGAGATAGCTACACTTGTCTACAGCCATACCACCCTGAATGTGCACGATCTCATCTGATCTCAGTGATAGCTGCATTCCTATTTTTATCGCAGCACTAGTCACAATAGCCAAGATAGGGAATCAAACCAAGTGCCATTGACAGAGGAAGTGATAAAGAAAATTTCATATATGACTGCAGTGGAATACTCTTCAGCCATTAAAAATAAATAAAATTGGGTCATTTATGGCAGCATGGATGAAACTGGAGGATACTATGTTAAGTGAAATAAATCAGGTACATAAAGACAAATACATGTCTTCTCACTTATATTTAGAAACTATAAAAGTTAATTTTGTGGAAGAAGAAAATAGAATAGTGGTTATCAGAGGCTAGAGAAGGGGAAGATCAAAGAAAGAGAAAATGGTGAATGCTATATGGGAGCAACGGAATTGGAGGAATAATTTCTGTTGTTCTATAGTATTAAGTATGGTAACTATAATTTCCTCAAGACTTTATAGCTAGTTAGAAACAAGGTTGGGGTTGTAGCTAGGGAATCCTACCATACTACCCCCATTAATTTTGGCTTAAGGTTTATATTTTACTTGCATATTCATTTATCTTAAGCTCACATTTGAACGTTATAACCTATCTTGCATGTGATGTGCGATGTTTATTTTTAGAAAACCTCAGAATATACCACTGGTGACCTTGCTTAAATAATTGCATTAGAGAGAAAATCCTCCCACACAATGAGTTTTGTCATTGGACATTGCAGGAAATATCCCATGGTCTATTCTCCTTTCAGAAGCAGCCTGAAAAGTCAGATTATACTGCAAATCCAGCCTTGGTCCATTTTGTTTGATGCTCTCCCCTAATCCCAAAGCAGTTCCTGGGACTAAGTCCAGGTACTAGTATGACTAGGAAAATGCCAGAAGCCATATGGGCTCCCCAGGGCACCACCTGCATGAGGTTGGATACTAAAAACCTAGGAACCAACCCTTTCCAATTGAAAGAACAGATGGCATTCCAGATATGACTATATATAATGCAGACTGCTAAGGTTATTAAATAAGTATGCATTTTAAGTGACTTTATAAAAACCAAGAATTTTATAACTGAAATGAAAGCCAAGCAAAGGAAACCACAAGACAATGTTGAAAACTGTGCATTTTGGCCTCCATAGCATGTTCTAACCTCCAGAGAAACCACTGGAAAATAACCAGGAAACAATAAATGAAAGTTGCAAAAAAAGGATGTTGCCTTCAGAATTTCATGTTGGAAAACTCATTGATGGCAGAATTAACATTCAGAAGAACAAGATATGGGATGAATTATCCCCTTGGCCTCACCACCTCTTTCTACTCTTCTTTAACAATAATTCTACCCTGACTGTCTCACCCCCAGCTGAAACTTCTTATTCTTTAATCTAGCTACTCCAAAGAGCAAGGCCTAATGAGCACAAAACTTACGCAAGTCATTGCATTCAGTGGACTTGGTTAAGAAGATGACTCTCTACATAGCTCCAACAGAAACAGTATCCACTGGAAGGTTTCGAACTCCTTTCCCAGTCATACTAGCTTATTTGTACAGTTATTTCCAGCTTATAAAAACACTTTCATTCTCAGGATCCCATATTTTTCTTTATTTCAGCCCTATAAGATAAATAGAGCTTGAACTTTTACCCTCCCTCCATTTTACAGATGAGAAAATGGAGGCTCAGAAAGGTTCAATGATCACTCAGGTATGTACAGATGGTAAGAGGTGCCACCAGGTGGCAAATCCAAGACCTTTTGGTTCTGCCCAACAATGCATCTGATTTGACATTTGCCAATGAACCAATAACCAAAAGATCCTTCACTGGGGAAGAATTCCAAATGCTGCTAGAACAGCTGACTCCAGGGATTAACTGATTCCAGCAAATTAGAACATAAAACAAGGTGATATTCCCATATTCTAGAAACAATCCAAACACAGAAATTGAATTTTTATTTTTGCATAACTAATACCAATCCTCAAACTCTCCTTATATCCATAATCCTTTGCAATTCCTCCCACTAGAGGCAAAATACATTCTACTCCTCCATTGATTATGGGCATAGCAGTGGGATCTGCTTCATCCAGTGAATTTTAGCAAAATGTGGTACAGGAAAAGACTGGAAATGGATTTTTTAGATTGAGCTTGCCCTCTTGTGCTTCTACACTATGTCCACAGTAGCTCAGTGGACCAAGAAATTAAAAAAAAATGTGTATAGCTCTAAAGCCAATCCACTCACTGTTTTAAGTCCATCTGTTCCCAATTTAGATCGTCCAACATCCAGCCACTTGCTGACATATGAGCAAGAAAAAGATTATTGTTTGAAACAACTGAGTTTGGTGCTGTACAGCAATAACTGACTGATACACTTACCACCTTGTTTTCATCTTCCTGCCCCTAATTCAATGCAAATGGATTTTTCCCTTTAATATCATTACTCTCTGTTTCTTTCCAAAAGTGGATCACTACCTCTTCTTGAGTCCCAGCTTAGCATACATTTCAATATCGGGATCTGTGTCATCATAGAATTATACAAAGCTATTTTTGGGTACCAGAATGCTAGTATACACAAAAGAAAGTGCCAGAGCTGCTAAATATTTTTTGAAGATTTATTTTACTTTCTAATTTGAAAGGATGACATACACAGAGAGAGAGGGGGAGAGGCATTCACACACAGAGAGAGGAATCTTCTATCTGCTGGTTCACTCCCCAGATGACTGCAACAGTGAGCATTGGGCCAGCTGAAGCCAGAAGCCAGGAGCTTCTTCTAGGTCTCCCATAAGAGTGCAGGGGCCCAAGTACTTGGGCCATTCTCCTTTGCCTTCCTACGTGTATTATCAGGGAGCTCAACAGGAAGTGGAGTGGCCCGGACTCAAACCAGCACCCATATGGGATATAGATGTTGCAGGCACTGGCTTTACCTGCTATGTCACAACGCTGGCCCCTGCTAGATAAATATTTTATGAGTGGTTGCTAACTGCAAACGTGCAAAGGCTATTGTATGGTTAAGATCTTAAAGAAAACACACCGCTGTCGGGGAATATTTCTTATGTTCTCCTTTATATAGTCACCCTGCTCCACGTAACATGAAGACAGGATGTCCATTTCCTAGTGGTTTATCAACAAGTATCGATAATGCAGATGCAGGCAAAAGATAGAAAACACTGAATAGGTATTGGATACTCGGTAATAAAAAGGTAAAATTCAACATTATGCTTCATCTGACTTTCTAGTATCATCCTTGATGACTACATTGTAATTTCTAAAGCCCCAGAAAATCCATCTCTTATGCCTCCCTAGAAACCTGCAGCATGCTTCCATCTAAAGAAAATTACATACTTTTCTATGTATTTTAAACATTAAAATCCATTAGCTTTTTTTTTTTTTTTTTTGCTTGAAAGAGTTAGAGAGAGAGAGAGAGAGAGATGTCTAAAGACAGGAGCTTCTTATGGGTCTCTCATTTAGGTATAGGCCCCAAGGGCTTGGGCCATCTTCTACTGTTTTCTGAGGCCATAGCAGAGAGATGGATCAGAAGTGAAGCAGCTGGGACTTCAACCAGCACCTACATGGGATGCCAGCACTACAGACGGTGGCTTTACTGGCTACATCACAGCGCCGGCCTCAAAATCCATTAGCTTTTTAAATAACTGTGCCAAGCTGGGTTTGCGGTAGAAGTGTCCTGATACCAACCCACTGACAAGAGGATTTGACCCTTCATCAGTTATCTGGATGTGAGAAATACATCTGCCACCTATCTGGTAGGTGCTCAATATTTATTCAATTAAAGAAGCAGTATAGAAATTGGTCTCTATCCAAATGCTCCCTCTGTCCATCCCACTCTTTGATCTGTTTGACCAGTTCCATTTTCCTACTCCCCTCCAACTTGACCAGTTCTAGACCCCTGGGATTCAGCCATCACAAATCTTCCAGCATATTCACAGATCAGATTTCCTCCCCACTTCCTGGCAAAGTGCTCATTTCAGACTGGATTCTTGCAAACTTCCCACCCCTTTCTTCATGTGCACAATAGGCTGTGTTTTGTACACAGAGCCCACCCTGAGTATAGCCTCAGAAATATATATAAATTGAGAACCAAAGTTCATATATATAATGTATATCATACATATATATCACACACATATATATATAAGTATAATCATGTTTAACATGTTAGTGTGGTACTGCTTACAAAGCATTTTATTCCACAATGACTCATCTGACCAGTATTCTCAGGTGGATAGTATATTCATAACTGTTCAAAGGAGAACTCAAAGTACAAAAATGTTCACAGGGTTTGCAGATAGAACAACCAAGACACAAGTATAGTTTACCCAATTCTAACCCTGGTAATTATGTCTTTGCATTATACTATTTTAAAAAGTGCCAGCACTGATGAAATTTGAGGACCATTATAATATTCATCCTAATAACAGAAAAGAAATCATTACTAAGAAACTAGTTGCTGTGGCTCAAAGGGAAAAAATGTCTTTAAGAGGACTGAGAAGCTGGCATCATGATGCAGCAGGTCTAACCACCATCCACATGCCAGCATCCCATATGGGAGCCGGTTTGAGACCCGGCTGCTCCACTTCTGATCCAGCTCCCTGCTAATATGCCTTGGAATGAAGCAAAAGATGGCCCAAGTGCTTGGGCCCCTGTATCCATGTGAGAGACCAGAAGAAGCTCTTGGCTGCTCCTCACTTCAGTCTGGCCCAGCCCTGGCTATTGCAGCCATTTGGGGAGTGAAGCAGTGGATGCAAAATCTCTCTCTGTTTCTCTTCCTTTCTCTCTCTGTAACTCTGCTTTTCAAATAAATAAATAAATCTTTTAAAAAAGAGGACCGAACCACTTAAAATTCTCATTTTTGCCCCAATGACTATCAAGCATATTCCAACTTACCACTACAGATCTCAAGATTCTGTGTTAGGTTGGCAAGACTCACTCTCCCTAAAATAACTCTAGCCTAAATGGGTAGGATGAGATACAATGCAAAAGTCTGAAGCCAACTCCTTAACTTTTGGCTTCCAGTCAAGCCTTCAGAGGTGACAACAGAATAAATGTCAGGAAAGATCAGAGATTGATACTACATCGTGAAATTCTCAACATCTATTGGAACTTGGCACTTTAAAAAAAAATAATGGAGCATTTGAGCTTTTAGAGAGATTGGAGAATCCTAAAACCTCTAGCTTGTTCAGTGGGCATTGTCTAATCTGATTTCATTTTGAGATTGTATCAGAATACCCAGCTTGGTCATCAGATAGAAAAATTCTAGGTCACGAGAGGAAGATAAGTATTCAGATCCTCGCTGTGCCACTGAGCAAAAATTTGAGCAAATTCCATAGGTTTTGCAAACTTCATTCTCCCCACAAATGTTTATTGAGCATCTATAGTGTTCCATGTGCTAGGAATAAAACAGTCCACAAGATCAAGTCTTTGTTTTCAGAGAACTCACATTCTAGACTAGACACATGATAAACAGATAAATAAATGTACAAAGAGGATATGAAAACAATAAGGACGTTTAAAGGGAAACGCAAGATGCTAGGGATAGGGTGCTATTGGAGATAGGACTTTCTTTTGGGCAGTGAAATTAAACGAATACCTAGGGGAAGTAAGCTCGAAGTGGAGGAGATGGCATGTGTGGAAGCCACAGGGAGGGTTGTGGCTGTGCCTGGTGTGTCCAAAGAACAGAAAGAAGGTCAGTGTTGCTAAAGGAGGGAGAGGAGAGGAGGGGAGGGGAGGGAAGGGGAGGGAAGGAGGAGGGAGGGGAGGAGGAGAAAGAGACAGCCCAACATAATAGGTGCCTCATGGTGGCCAGCCCCGTAGGCTTGGTCCTGACCTTGATGGGAAGGCAGTGGAGGGACCTGGGCAGCCAAACTGTGACCTAACTCTGGTTCCAGGAGTGTGACCTTGGCTTCCAAACGCACTAGGGTCCTCCATTGCCCCTCTGGGATCAGTGGCTCCCAATCGGCCCAAGCAAATCCAGGCCTGGGGCAGCTCTTTCATCCCAGAGGCCCTGGGAAGTACAATTCCCTCACCATCCCCTGCAGCCCCTAAGCTCCTTTGCTTTGCTGAGCTGTACCCTTTGGGTGGTTTGAGACTGAAACCACTTCCCCCCACCCCCACCTTGCTGCCATCATCCCACTGACCTTTCTTCCCAAAAGATCAACTGAAAAGGTCGTTGGGCTTCAAGATCTTGGCCTTTACCCAGCAGAGCGATTATTTTGTGGATGCTCAAGGCTCTGCGATCTTATTTCGTTTTTCTGGGTCACCTGCTTGCCGCAAATTCATCTGAATACATCAGTCTGACATTTTTAGAGCTATAAATTAGAGCCACATTTTTACCCGCCTGCATAAATTCAAGCTAAGAGCTTGGGCAGGGGTCCCAAGGCGGCGGAGACACAGGGGTCTGGAATGAGGCCTCTCTGCACCACTCTGTCTTAGCTGCTGCAAAAACCCTGAATCATTTCCCTGTTTCTGTTTTTCCCTTCCTGGGCAACGTTCCCGCTGCAGAGGAACCCTGGAGCGGAGCGATCGCCTCCCTTCAGCGGCCGCTGGCTCAGGGAGCCTCAGCTCTGAGCGGAGCAGAAGGCAAAGGCGCAGGGGGCGAGGAGCTGGCAGCCGCCCAGCGGGCGGCGCGGAGGGCGGCGCGGAGGGCGTGGGCAGTGGGGAATCTGCCGGGCTGCGCCGCAGTGGGTTGGGTGCGGGTGATTGGCTTGCCTGCGCAGGCTGGGAGGCGGGATTCCTGACTCACTGCGGCACAGGCAGCGCCCGCCACAAGCACAGGGCTGGAGCGGCGCCTCCCCGCCCCCTGCAATCTGCTACCCAGGCAAGGGGCGCCTGCGAGGCTTCCCAGGGTCAGGGGTCCGCCTGGGGGCCTTCCAAACAGCCCATGCGCATTTCCACAGCAGCCCTCAGGGCCACTGTCTTGTCGCTGTTTGTTTATTTCTACATGCGCCCCTGGAGACTGTGAGAGCAGAGCCTTCTAATCCACCCCCAGAAGAATTCCGGGCCACGCATTTGGCACAGTGCCTGGCTTGTCTTCACAACTTGGGAGATCAGGAGACCTGCGGTGGAAAGCAGCCGGGAGGGAAGAGGCAAAGGAGGAGAGGTGGAGGCGGAGAGGAGCGCAAGTGCAGGGGAACTTGGCTTCTGTGCCTGCACACTGCAGGAAATATCTCTGGGTGATACAGAAACGAAAAGTGCAGGGCGATGAGGGGGCTCAGCTGGGCTGCCCCTCACACACTCTGGCTGTCACCCTCAGATTTAGTCTCCTGTCATTACAGGGATGGTGGTGAGGAGGCAAGAAGAGGACTGGGAGGAAGGGATGGGGAGGAGGGGGGTTGTTCTCAAAAAATGAGGAGTCATCAATAGGCCACTGGCTCCAAACCACCCACTGTCCCCAAAGGAAAACAGGTCATCATAACCCCAGAATCCGCAGAGCATGGAGGAGTCTCAGATGGCATCTGGCACCCATTTTTCAGATAAGGAAACTGAGGCACACAGCAATCAAGGTTAGGCTTGGAATTTCCAATTCACTAGTTTGCCTACTGCACAGAAATAACTTTCCCTGAGCATAGTCTTCTCCTGGTCTCTCCAGACTTACAATGCCAGGGAAAGCCCTACAGTGTGGTTTACCAGGGCCTCGACCCTGGTAAAAGGAACATCGTGGAATTCTGGACACTGAGACCCAAGCAGGCAGCAGCTGCTGACATCCCCCACTCAGCCCTGAGCTGCACGCAGCTGCCAGCGCCAGCCAAGGACCAGTTTCTGGGCCATCTCTGCACACGGAGAGGTTTGTCTTTGGCAGTAGCAAAAACAGATTTTGCCATCTCATTCCCATATTTGCAGTCTCCAGCTGGCTTCTTGTGATTGGCCAGAACTTTTCCTCACCGGAGAGATGGAGAGAATCCGGTCCTCTAACCAGCTGGGAGGAAACACTGCAGCCGCAAAGGTGGGAAAGACTGTTCCAGCCCACAGCGATGGGTCAGGTGTGGGCGCCGCAGGCTGAGTAGATGCCAGGGCCTCTACACTTGACCCTCGGGGAAGCCGTCTCTGACACGGGGGCTAACCTTCTATACTTTTCAGTCTGTAATTGGGGGTTTCACTGTGTAGACCTTGGCTTCCTGGAACACAAGGCTTTTCTAAATTTAATTGCTAAAATTGTCATCAGGACTGGCAGCTTGTGCACACAGAAGGTGGCTGTTAATATTTGTACTCTTCTGTACTCCTGGGGGCACTCAGAGCTTCCTGCTTATCTACCCCAGTCTGTTCTCGTATCTGCTGCACCACACACACTTGGCTTCCTCTGGAGTCAGCAGCTCTATCCTAAGAGATGCACCCCTTCCAACCATTCCACAGCACTCCCAGGCATTCCCAAGGTTAAGGCTTGGTTAGCGGTTGATATCCCCAGTGCATCAGTTCTGTGCTTTGGCTGTTCATTAGGGTTGCTTGTAGAGTTTAATACTGATCCCCAGACCATACCTCAGACTAATTCTGAAGTTGTTTTCTAAATGTTCTCCCTGGTGACGATAACATACAGTAAGGCTGAAATCCTCTGCTCTGATGCTATTGGGTTTGCCAACTGCTTATGTTCTCCCTTCTAGAAACAGCGTCTATATTCCTTTGGAAATCCCACATTGTCTTTTTTTTAAATGATTTATTTAGTTACTTGAAAGGCAGAGCAACAGAGAAAGAGAAGGTAGGGGGAATGAGACACAGAAAGAGACCTTCCCATCCACAGTTCACTCTTCAAACGGCCGCAACAGCCGGGTCTGGGCTGGGCCAAATCCAGAAGTGAGAAACTTCTTCTGGGTCTCCCACATGGCTTCTGCTGCCTTCCTGCGTGTATTAGTGGGAAGCTGGCTAGGAAGCAAAGGAGGTGGGACTCCAACAGGCCATGTGAAATAGAATGCTGGCCTCCCAAATGTCAGCTTAACCTGTTATGACACAATACTACCCCTGCCACATTCATGTGATTGATATGAATCCAACTCTCACTTCCCATGCTACACAGCGCTTTTTCATTCCCCTGGAGAAAGTGATTGGTTCAGTCACAATATGTGATATAAAGAGGACCAATAAGAATCAGTCTTGGCCGGCGCCGCGGCTCACTAGGCTAATCCTCCGCCTAGCGGCGCCGGCACACCGGGTTCTAGTCCCGGTTGGGGCGCCGGATTCTGTCCCGGTTGCCCCTCTTCCAGGCCAGCCCTCTGCTGTGGCCAGGGAGTGCAGTGGAGGATGGCCCAGGTGCTTGGGCCCTGCACCCCATGGGAGACCAGGAAAAGCACCTGGCTCCTGGCTCCTGCCATCGGATCAGCGCGGTGCGCCGGCCGCAGCGCGCCGGCCGCGGCGGCCATTGGAGGGTGAACCAACGGCAAAGGAAGACCTTTCTCTCTGTCTGTCTCTCTCTCTCACTATCCACTCTGCCTGTCAAAAAAAAAAAAAAAAAAAAAGAATCAGTCTTAGACTTGCTGAAATTATTGGGGAGAGAAACGTTTCTTTCTGCTACAGTTATTCAACAGAAACCATGGAAGTCTTGGGCTCTCAGCAGCTCAGAGGCTCAGAAAGGCTGCCGGTCAATCCAACAAAAATGAAGATAACTTTCTAATGGGATGAAAGAGGCTGAAACCTAATTAAAACCATTGTCTGAAGGCAGCTACTTTTCAGTAACAGAAACAGATTCCCCTTTTTTCCCTCAAGCCAGTTTGAGTTGAGGTTCCAATGATATTCCACGTCATAGTAGAGTTAGTCTGATGCATAGCTAGGTATTACCTTGAAATACAGAGAAAAGAGCTCTGATCTAACAGAACACCAAACAAGCAAGTTGAAGTGTTCATGACAAAAGATCCCAGGCATCTAAAGATAGCAGAGTGCTGGCCACCTCAAGGACAATGGCTCCCAGAAAAGAGGAGTGAGAACACTAAAAACAAACATGTCGTGTCCCATTATTTTCTTCAGTGAATAGCAAGCACCAAACCTAGCTTAGCCTTAGCTAAATATGAAAGAGTTTAAGAAATGAATAAAAAGGTTCCAGGATTAAATTTTAAGCATTTCTGCTGGAGCTTTTATAACACCCAATATAGCAAGGCATAGGAAGTTTATAATAGCCAATACCACAAAAGCATAGGAAGTCTACAAAAACATAAGGCTGTCAAAACAATACGCTGGATTCTTTAGATTCCCTTCTTAGTTGGGACAGGTTACCTTGAACTTGTGACATCTGTTGGAAGGTACAAGTGAAACGAGTAATAGACTACTGGACTAAGCAGCTCTGTTTCTGAGCATGGCTGGCTATTGGCTGGGATGACACAGAGTTACTAGCCCATATGTCTCTCATCCTTCAGAGCCTTGCCTGGGCTTATTCACAGGGTGGAGTCAGGGTTCAAGAGCAGCAGAAGATCACACAAGGTCTCTGGAGATCTAGTCTCACAACTTGCTCACTGTCATTCCACCATGACCTACTTGTCAAAGCAAATCAACAATGCTATTTCTTGATGGAAGAAGTTGCAAAGTCACATTGCAGAGAGTCAATGAGAACTTGGAGGTTATGTAACCTAATCTTAACCATTCAACAGATGAAAGCTAAAGCCAAAGCACTCACCTGAGTCCCCCTCCGATTATGGAGGGTTATTCTGGGTTCCACATTGGCACTGCCCACATAGATGCTCTGTCTGCTCTGCATTCATGTCCAATACTATGCAGGTCATGTGGCTCCTCATTAAAGGCCTATGAAGTGATTAAGGCAGACAGTGTATAAATTTGCTTCTTTACAATGGAAAAAGCTGATATCTTGTTCTCAAGGTCATGCACTGGGATTTTTTTTCTGGGCTGAGTTGTGCCAATGTCACACAAAATAAGACACTGATTCTATCCATACAGGCTATAGAGTTTACCAGTGAAGTGGTATGGCTGGCCCTTGAATCAAGGTCTCTGATTTCCTCCTCTGAGTTACTTTTCTCTTTTCAATTTTTTTAAATTGATTTTTAAAGCAGAGACAGAAAGACAGATGGAGACAGATCTCCCATCCTCTGGTTCTCTCCCCAAACACCTACAGGCCAAGCCAAAGCCGAGAGTCCAGAACACCATCAAAGTCTCCCACACGGGTGGCAGGGACTCAAGTCCTTGAGCCATCATCTGCTGCCTCCTAAGGTGCACATTAGCAGGAAGCTGAAAGAGAAGTAGGGTAACCAGGACTTGAACCAGGCACTCTGATATGGGGTGCAGATGTCCCACTTGGAGACCCATGCATGTATTCTTCATCCCCTTATACTGCTATGGTTTTCCTAATACTTGTTGGTATATCAAAAACCATTGTAGGGGCCGGCGCCGTGGCTCAATAGGCTAATCCTCCACCTAGCAGTGCTGGCACACCGGGTTCTAGTCCCAGTCGGGGCGCCGGATTCTTTCCCAGTTACCCCTCTTCCAGGCCAGCTCTCTGCTGTGGCCCGGGAGTGCAGTGGAGGATGGCCTAAGTGCTTGGGCCCTGCACCCCATGGGAGACCAGGAGAAACACCTGGCTCCTGCCTTCGGATCAGCACGGTGCGCCAACCACAGCGCGCCAGCTGTGGCGGCCACTGGAGCGTGAACCAACAGCAAAAGGAAGACCTTTCTCTCTGTCTCTCTCTCTCACTATCCACTCTGCATGTCAAAAAAAAAAAAATTGTAGGGACCCACACTGTGGCTTAGCAGGTAAAGCTGCCACCTGCCATGCCAGCATCCCATGTGGGCACCGGTTCAAGTCCCAGCTGCTCCACTTCCAATCCAGCTACTTGCTATTGTGCCTGGGAAAGCAGCAGGAGACATCCCAAATCCTTGGGCCCCTGCACCTGCATGGGAGGTCCAGAAGAAACTCCAGGCTCCTGGCTTCAGATCAGTCCAGCTGCAGCCATTGCGGCCATTTGGGGAGTGAACCAGCAGATGAAAGACTTCTCTCTGTCTCTCAAATAAATTAATAAATCTTCAAAAAAAATTGTATTTGTGACGGGGGGATTTGTTCTCAGAGCCCTCAGGCTTCCTTCATTCCTATCTCTCCTTCCTGCCAAAGACAGTGTTCTCTTTGATTACTCAGCATTGTGTACTCTACTCTCTTTGCTGGGAAAGGGCCCAGACTTTGTGGTGGCTGAATACGAATGATGGGCAAAGTCCAGAAAAAGCAGGAGGAAAGGAGAGATTAGGTAGGAGAGCTATGTGTGGTAGGGCTGTAGGAAAACCTGAGCTGGGGCATAGAAAGAAATTTAGAAAATTAGAAAAACAAGAGGTTATATTAAAACTGGGTAGAATAAGGATTTTTCTAAATGATGTGCTATTATGAATAGGATTTCTTTTAATTTTCTTCTAGATAGTCAACTAAAGTTTGATCTACCTTTTATTTGTACTACTTTCAGCTACTAACTGTGTTGGATTTATAATGGAACACTTTGGCAGGCCTAGATCACATGGGAAGTGGGAATTTATATGGGAAAAATATAGTTAGGAATCGTTATATCCCTTGGCAAGATAACCAAAGTTTTTAACTTCACAAGATGCTTGGTCCAAATCAGAACATCAATTGCTCTTTTCTCAAGGAAAAAAATCAAAACCTAAGTTGCATATTTTACTCATATTTCATTGGTTTTTCCAATGATCTCATCTAGGATACCACATCACATTTAATTGTCATTTCACCTTACATGATTGCTCAGAGCTGTGACAGTTTCTCCAACTATGCTTGTTTTGGGTGACTGTGGAAGTTTTGAAGGGAGCTGGTCAGATATTTGGTAGGTGGTCCCTCAGTTTTCCTTTTTTGTTTTTAGGATTAGACTTGGTTATGCATTCATGGAGAAGGCAAAATGGCATTTTAAAACCATCCTATCAAGTGTATATACCATCAATATGACTTATCTCTAATGATGTTAACCTTGACTGTCTGAATAAGGTTTCTCCACTGTAATACTACTTTTTACTCCCTGTCCCTACTGTATTCTTTAGAATGGAGTTGTTAGTTACAGCCCATGCTTAAGGGGATGGCAGTTTCATCTTTTACTGTGGTAAAGGATTTTATTTACTGTCATTTCATTTAAAGTTAGCCTGGGAAAGGGAATGAGTGTGCAATGGACAATAATGCTGTGATGTGTAAGGGAGTTCTCATGCTGGAAGCAGGGTGGGCAGGAATGTGGCTTTGCTGGAAATGGGGAGCCACGTGATGGTGAATGGAATACGTGGGGAAAAAGGGAGAAAATTTAGCAGCTGTTCTTAGTGGGAGACTTTAGTGAGAGATTTCTGGAGGGGGTATTGTAAATGTTTTCTTGGTGGCATACTGTACAAAACCCTTTTACTATATCTTTGAGGAAATTTATTGTAAAAGTTTACATTTGTCTTCAAGGCATTGGAAGCTACACTGCTGTCACTTCCAGGCAGACTGGTCCACAAAAGAGTCCTACCATTTTGGGGCTGCATCAGCATACAATAAATTGAACTGCTCTAGATATGGAAAAGAAAATGTGTGATATATACTCTTTTGAGCATTGTTTGATTTCTTCAACCCCATGGGACTTTATGAACAGTCTTATGATGATACATTCCTTCAATAGCATTCAGTAGTTTCATAGCAACTTCCTGTTATTTGTCAGAATGTGAAAAGAGTAGAAAGGTTGGTTATGGCATCTTTGATTTATTTTGAAGACTGAACTCGTCTATGATCTTTTATTAATTATTATTACTTTATAGTTATATTGGACTCCATTGTGACCTGTATACTTTCTGATCATTGCTTTTTATTTATATATAATTGATTTTTAAGTATGTTTCAGAGAGAAAGATTGTTTTTCACTTAACACCTGTTAACTGATGGGCTCTTGTTGCTGTTTCCATCATGCACATTTTTATCAAAAGATGAAGCCTCAATAACTTACACTGAGTGATTTAGCATAGTGAAAGACGCTAATGGTATGATTTGTGATCCCACAATGGATATGCATTTTTCAACTAGAAAGATGGTTTCAGTGCTCAGGGAAGAAGTAAACATATTCTAAACAAGCTGTGGTCAGCTAAACAAGGTGAGTAAGTGGGTTCTTTCTTGGGAATTGCCAGAAATCAGGGCATACGTCGGTCCATCCACGGAGAACAGTTAAAGTAATGGATGTCTGGCAAGCGTCCACAGAAATCCCTTGGCTGTGAAGCAGAAGCAGGACATGGAGCAGGTGTTCTTTCCGCTATTCCTAGGCACAAAAAGTAATTTCTAGCACAAGCTATGGCAGAAGGAGATACAGAAAATCAACCAAGCTTAATTTCATCTCACATGTCCTCTGTGTACCAAGAATGCATGGAAATTTCATTCATGAAGCAAACAAGAAAGAAATGCTGAGAGTTTTTAAAGAACCAATCTTAGTGGTAAGCCTGGGACAGGCAAATATTCCCAATAATTCAGACAATTACTGTTACAAGGCCAGTTTCCAAGTGACATTGTGATACAAATGTAGCTCCTTTTCTTATTCTGCTGATTTATTAAAATAAAGACACTTTCATGCTGTTTGCTGTCTACCAATAGCATTAATAGTAACAATAACAATGAAAAAGTTGTCTAGTATTTATTGTCTAGTATTTACCACAGAATACAAAACTTCTTTCGTTTTTCATTGCTTGATCTCACTGGTTTCCGAAGCCATCTCTGCTTTGAAAAGAAACAAGGTTGCCAATGTAGACCTTCATTTGAGCTTTTGTCTGAACCACATGGGTCCCCCAAGTCCCTACTTTACAGAGGCCTTAAGCTTGGTATCTGCAGTATTACTTGGTAACCCCAAGTATTCTAGGGTTTGCTTTTTAAGACTGTTAGAAAATGCTAAAATTCAGTAAACTGAGTTACCTTTGCGTTAGAAAAACAAAATGGAGTATTCCGTAGGAAAATAAATAAAATTCTGTTTCAAGGTCAAAATCTTGAGGACAGTGAGATATAAACCACAGAAGAGGACCATCTCTGGGAAAACTCTAATTCAAGGCCAAAAGCAGTAAGAGTCTGAGAAAAGGCACTCCTGGCCCACAGGAAGTGCTTCTTCCAATGCTGTGTATGAAAATGCTTTGTAAGACAAGCAGCTCCCAATCTTGGACTGAATCCAAATTGCCATTAGGTTAAAATGTCTATTCAGGCCCATACCCTTATTACCATGGTGGTAGGCCTAGGTACTCCATAGACTGTCCATGAACATTTGATTGGTTAACTGTTCTAACCTGCCCATTTATTTGTTTTCACCCTGTACCTACAGCTAATGTACCCTTAAGTAAAAAGGAAGACACAGATGATAACTAAATAAAACTAATCTAGATCATTTCTAATGTGTTGGCCTTCTAAGACTTGTCACTTAGGTTAAAAAAGGATAGTCTATGGCTGGCACCGCGGCTCAATAGGCTAATCCTCCGCCTGTGGCGCCGGCACACCGGGTTCTAGTCCCGGTTGGGGTGCCGGATTCTGTCCTGGTTGCCCCTCTTCCAGGCTAGCTCTCTGCTGTGGCCCAAGAGTGCAGTGGAGGATGGCCCAAGTGCTTGGGCCCTTCATCCCATGGGAGACCAGGAGAAGCACCTGGCTCCTGCCATTGGATCAGCGCGGTACACCGGCCACAGCGGCCATTGGAGGGTGAACCAACAGCAAAGGAAGACCTTTCTCTATGTCTCTCTCTCTCACTGTCCACTCTGCCTTTCAAAAAAAAAAAAAAAAAAAAAAAAAAGATAGTCTTGGGGCCAGTGCTGTGACATAGTAGGCTAAGCCTCTGCCTGCAGTGAGAGCATCCCTTATGGACACCAGTCACCAGTTCCTGGCTGCTCCGCTTCCAATCCAGCTCTCTGTTTATGGCCGGGGGAAGCAGTGGAGGATGACCCAACTGCACCCACGTGGGAAGACCCAGAAGAAGCTCTTGGCTCCTAGCTTCAGATCAGCCCAGCTCTGGCCATTGTGGCCATTTGGGGAGTAAACCAGCAGATGGAAGACCTTTCTCTCTGTTTCTCCCTTTCTCTGCAACGCTACCTCTCAAATAAATAAAATCTTTTAAAAATGATGCTCTTATTTTTTATTTATTTGAGAGGCAGAGAGATAGAGACAGACACAAAGAGCTTCCATTCACTGGTTCATTTTTGAAATGCCTACACCAACTGGGCTGATCGTCCATGTGGATGGCAGGGACTGAACTCTAAGCTATCAGCACTGCCTCTAGGGGTGAACATTAGCAGGAAACTGGAATTGACAGCAGAGCTGGGATTCAAACCCAGACATTGATATGGGATAGATGCATCCCAAGTGACTTATTAACCAAATGTCTGCTCCTATTATTTTTAAAAAACTTACATAATTATAGTAAAATCAGCCTCATCTAGCTAAAAATACTGTAATTGTAAAGTAATAAATGCTTATTACAGAAAATAGTTAAAATTTTATAAAGCCATCAACCAGAAAGATACACTTTATGTGTATACATATAAATATAGGGTTATATAGAACACATATATAGTTTTGTATCTGGCTCAATTAACTTAGCAGCTTTTAGACACATTTTCACCATTTAATGAAATATTGTTTAGGAACATAAGTTTAATAACTGTTTAATGCTGATCCCAAAGATAAGTGCCAATTTTATTATTTTGAGGCATTTAGAGTTTTCCCAATATTTTTTTCTGAAGTCAATAATGCTCTACTATTTGCCTGCAGTTTCCAAAGCACACTTGATTTCTGTTTTTGTCTTTCTCTTTATGTATTAGTTATGATCATTGAATTACAATTCTGTCACTGAGAAAGGTCTTAGAAAAAATATCCCTCACTCTGTTCTAAGGAGTTATACTTTGAAACCTTTCAAACATACAATTACATAGAATGATGAAAGAAATATTAATACATTATATCTTATTCTGAAATTTTAATCAAAATAGCCAGAACAGTACATATAAAACTCAAGCTCAGTTTTTTCTCTTTCTGTGTTTTATCTTGTCTTCTTTCAAGCTGACTGGGGTAAATTTCTGTGTATCACACTCAGTCTAGGTTTTTATATTTTTGCTACACACATATGGGAAATATATAGAGTTTTTTAAATATGGATAATTGTTAGCAGACTGAATGTAATATTTTGCCATTTATTTTCCATTCAATATTTCTTTTCATCTATTTATGTGGATTTATGTAACTTGCAAATGCTACGTGGCATTCCATCATGTGACTATGTAATCTACTTGTTATCCATTCCATATTTTATGGATATTTAGGTTCTTGCCAAATTTTCTCTAATAAAGGCAGTGCTACAGTATATTCTGGGCTTTTTTCATATCTTTAATGGTCATTTGTAATGGTAACTTTCTTTTACTTAGTACTGTCTGATGCAGCAAATGCCTTTTCTATTCCTTTATTTCGAACTTTTCTGAGTCTTCTAAGTATATTTCTAGACAGTAGCAAGTAGTTTATTTTTATACACTCAGCTTATCTCTACCTTTTATAAATCTATCTACAATTTCTGACACATTTGAAGTTATGTCTGCTATATTTAATCATATATTCCCTTTGAGAGCTTTTTCTGCTTCTTCTTCCTGCCCCTGAACTCCATTGGATCTATTTCCTTCTGATGCCCTCCATTGATTTAGAAGTCATATTTTATTTCTACAGTTTTAGCAGTTGCCCTTAAATATTTAGAACGTATACTTAAAAACTACTTTTATTTCAAGCTTTTGGCATCTCGGCCCTTCTTCCAAACAATACAATACTTTAGAATGCACTAACTCTATCCTATTCTTTGTCATGTTATTTATGTCCCATTTATGTCCCATTATATTTTGACACTTCTGTATGTTTGAAGTGGAAAGAGAGATAACTTGGATCAATTCAGTCTTTAATTTGGAGTCTCATAATTTTGATTATTGGCGACAACTAACTGAGCACCAAAGGGGAAACTTGTTGAAGTGAAATGGACACTATGAGAAACAGTGACTTGATCAGCTCTTGTCCTGATGGTTGATGTACAGTGTAATACTTTATCCATTTTAGTATTTTTTTTGTTCTAGTACCATTGGTTGAACTCTTTAATTAACACACAATTATTCTTAGGCGTTTAAATTTTAACTGAAAAGTGATCCCTGTTAGGAATTTGGAAAACATTATGTTGAGTGAAATAAGCCAATCCTAAAGGGACAAATACCACTTGTTCTCCTTGATAGGTGACAACTAACTGAGCACCAAAAAGGAAACCTGTTAAAGTGAAATGAACACTATGAGAAACGGTGACTTGATCAGCCCTCACCCTGACTGTTGATGAGCAGCTTAATATGTTATCCCTCTTAGTATTTTTTTGTTTGTTCTACTTAATACTTTTGGTTGAATACTGTAATCAATATACAATTCTTCTTAAGTGCTGAAACTTAACTGAAAAGTGATCGCTGTTAAATATAAGAGTGGGAATAAGAGAGGGAAGAGATGTGCAATTCGGGACATGCTCAAGCTGACTTACCTCAAACAGTAGAGTTAGAAACATACCAGGGGATTCGAATTCAATCCCATCGAGGTGGCATGTACCAATGCCATCTCACTAGTCCCAGTGATCAATTTCTGTTCACAATTGATCGTAATGATAGGACTAAGAACCAAAGGGATCACATAAACAAGAATAGTGTCTGCAAATACTAGCTGATAGAATCAAAAAGGGAAAGAATGATCCAACATGGGAAGTGAGATACACAGCAGACCCATAGAATGGCAAATGTCCTAACAGCACTCTGGCCTCATAATCAGCCCTTAAGGCATGCGGATCCGGCTGAAATGCCCATGAGAGTATTTCAGGCATGGAAAGCCAAGACACTCTGGGGGAAAAAAAACCTAAATGAAAGATCTCCACGAGTGAGATCCCAGTGGAAAGAATGGGTCATCAAAGAAGGAGGTACCTTTCTCTGAAGGGAGGAGAGAACTTCCACTTTGACCATGGCCTTGTCTAAAAATGATCAGAGTCAGTGAACTCAGGGGGCTTCCATAGCCTTGGCAGCTCATGACAAGAGCCTAGGGTGATTACTGAGGCCATAAACAAGAGTGTCAATTTGTTAAGTCAACAACAGGAGTCACTGTGCACTTACTCCTCATGTAGGATCTCTGTCCTTAGTGTGCTGTACATTGAGATCTAATGCTATAACTAGTACTCAAACAGTATTTTTCACTTTATGTTTCTGTGTGGGAGCAAACTGTTGAAATCTTTACTTAATGTATGCTAAACTGATCTTCTGTATATAAAGAGAATCGAAAATGAATCTTGATGTGAATGGAAGGGGAGAGGGAGTGGATAAGGGGAGGGTTGCGGGTTGGAGGGACGTTATGGGGGGGAAGCCATTGTAATCAATATTCTGTACTTTGGAAATTTATATTCATTAAATAAAAGTTAAAAAAAATTTAAAAAAAATTAAAAAAAATTCCTGATGAGTGTGCACCAAAATATGGATAGTAATTATTTTAAGACTGTATGATTAGAAGTAATTTTAAAATTCTTTTCTATTGTGGGGAGCAACTCGGACTAGACTAAGTTACTGGAATTAAGACTTATTCTATGCATCTGCTCTCCCACAATATGGCGCTGAGAAGGGAGGAAACAGCTTCTACACAGCTGCCTCCAGTTCAACTAATAGACTGTGGGACCTGCTCCTGATTGGAGGAGAGCAGCATACTCGGCATGTGGGTAGCAGAGTTGGGATTGGCGGAAGAGGACTATAAAGGAGGAGAGAGACAACATGCACGAGGAACATCTAAGGGGAACATCTAAGGGGAACACCTGAGCAGCCCCCGAGAGAGCCGGCCGGCGGTGTGCCACTCCCCCGCGGAAGTGGGGAATGTGGCAGGGGGAACCGCCCTTCCACAGAGGTGGAAGGGTGGTAGCCAACCCGGGAAGAACCAGCAGCAAACCCTGGGAGGGCCGAGCAGACAAAAGAACAGCGCAGGGTCCTGTGTCGTTCCTCCACGAAGAGGGGGAGCGACATCTATGTTTTTGCCTTTCTATATGTTCTCTTTTCTTCCATGGTTAAAAAAAAAAGTGGGAAACTGAACAGAGAAATTAAAAATAAAGAAAAGAAAGAGGGAAGGAAAAATGGAAAGTACCTTTCTTTACTATTTTGTTCTCATCTTGCTCTGTTGTTTTCTTTTTTAATAAATTTTATTTATTATTTATTTGAAAGGCAGAGAAGTAGAGACAGGAACAGAAATAGCTAGAGACAGAACTCCCATCCACTGGTTCATACTCCCAAAGCCCATAACAGTCATGGCTTCTCCAAGTTGGTGAAACTGCTCTTCTGGAACATGGAAATGATTCCCATTCAATCTAGCCAGAGTGGCCCACTCTGCAGCCCTCTACCACAAAATCACCATACCCTTTACTGGGAAGAGCCCCCTGATCAGGGAACTCCTAAGAGTGACTGGGTTACAACCCAGTTCCCTCAGCTGTCTAACATACCTCTCTGTCCTCTGTCCCCTGGGACATTTAGGGGATTTGATTCCTTTTAAAGCATTCTCAGAATAAAGTAAGGGCATCAGCTTTGTTGCTACTCAACCACATCATGTCATTTGGCCTTACCTTCCCCCTTTTGGCATAGGACTCATCTAATGATTTCTAAATTTCCCTAGGATCTGCTGCTAAAACGGAACAATAATTTTCCCTGCTCTGGTGTGCCTCTAAAGCTGTCTACTTATTTCTCCCACTGTATCATCTCAGATGCTTTTGGCGCTAAATAAAGAAACCCTGGATCAAACTGGATTAAACAAGAAAGCATCCTTATATCACAAAACTGGAAATCTGGCATGAGGACTGGCAGACTCAAAAGCTCAACTGTGTCAAGCAGGTCACGGCTCCTTTCTCTCTTCATGGCTGAAACCGTGGCTGGCTTCATTCCAAAGCTGGTTTCCCTGCATGGTCAGAAGTTGGCTGTAAATAGCACTGAGAGCCTGCTTCTCCCATCAACAGTGGGGAAGAGAAGGAGAAACCCTCTTTGTAATCTGGCATTAAAAAGTTTCTCTGGGGTAGGCATTTTGCCTAGTGGTTAAGCTGTTGGTTGGGACATCTACATCTGCTGGAGTGCTTAGGCTCATGGGCTAGCTCCACTCCTGATTCCAGTTTCCTGCTATTTTGTACTCAAGGAAGCAATGGTAATGGCTCAAGTAGTTGAGTCTCTGTGATGCATGTGGGAGACTTTGAAGGAGGACCCATCTCCCACCTTTGGCCTGGCTTAACCCTGGTCACTAAAAACATGTGGGGAGTGACCCATGGATAGAATCAATCTTTCTCTGTCTCTTAAACAAAAAAAGAGTCATAAGTAAGTTTATAAATTGATAAACAGAAAGCTTTTCCTTCAGCCTGTTGAGTTAACTAAGAAAAGACAAGCATGAAAGGAGAAATGTTATGTGATAATCAACTAAATCACAAGTTCTGAACCAGTTGCCAACAAGGAGGATGGGATCACCTTTGTTTGTTTAGACTAAGCCCCACCCCTGTATTTATATGTGAGTTCAGTTTCTCAGATCACATGCATTGTATGAAGCAAGATAGATACCTAGAAAAAGATGTGTTCTATCAATAAGGAGATAGATGATTATGGAATATTGTTGTTCCAACAATAATGTCCCCTAAAGCTGTCATTCAAAAGATTTATTATATATACTAGAAGGAACTCTCATATTTGTATCTGATCTCTCTCTCTCTCTCTCTCATTCTCTCCCTCCTCCCCTCTCTGAATTACTAGTAGGAAATTTCCTATTTCCCTTACATCTCATTGAAACTTCACTTTAAATATAAGTTTAACTCATCCTAGTCCAGTTTACAGTAAAATCTTGTGTTCCACAAAGCTCTTGTAATTAAAAGAAATGTTAAATTTTTTGAATCTCTTATTACTTGTCAACAAAAACTAGCTTTCTCAACTTTGGTTTCAATAGACTTCTAAAGCCCCCATGATAGTTTGATGAAACTCAATGAAAGGTCACCACAAAACACACTAAACACCAGAGTTAAGGGAGAGGTTTGTTGTCAGGTGAGGAAAACCCAACAGGCTGGAGGGAGAGGGCAAGAGAGCAAGAAAGAGCAAACACGTGTGCAGGAAGTAGGTCCTGTTATAGTTGTGCAGGGGGTAGGGAAGTGGGAGCAGTGAATCCTGTTAGGGTAGGGGTGGAGCTGACACTTGTGATTGGGCCATTTGGTCACCTGACTTCTAGCCAGCCAAGCTGGGCTTAGGACCATAGCTTACTGTGCAAGGTGGTGCCTGGGGCTTAAGATGGTGCCACAGATAAGAAGCACCATTTCACTAACACTCAGTATCTGTCTAAGGGGTGTCTGCCATCCCCATGAAGATAGACATTACATGCCAGTGATTCCATGAGGAGAAAGTAGCAAGAGAGCAATCCAAACAGATCTACCAAAAATTCTAAATACATTGAAAATATATAACAAATCCAGTACCTATCCCTATCACACTTCTGTCTTCCTGGTTTTCCTTCCAGACACAGGATGAGAGCCATCCCACCCAGATGATTTCAGTTCTGTCCCTGTTACTCCAAACCATGAGGCTTTCTCCAATGCATCATCTCATCAGCTTCCCTCCTAGCAATTGCTGTAATTCATAGCCGTATGTTTATTTGCAAGTATTCCTACTTACTTGTTTGCTATTTTATTTGTTTATTTATCTGCTTGCTTATTCTCTATTTTCTGTACTAGAATGCAGGCTCTATGAGAGACTTCAACTCTATTGGTTATTACTTTATGACCAGCATCTAACAGAGGACCTGGCACAAAAATAGTTATTGGCAGGATGAATGAAAGAGTGAATTGTCTCTCAAATTTTTCCTACATGGTTGAGCATTTGCATTTCCATATGTTAGCTAATTCACAGAATGGTGTTACTATTCTCATCAGATAATAATAATAATGATTATATCACTAAGGTATAGGAATGCTAAGTGACTTACTAAAGACACACAGTAAGGGTTAGGATGCAGATCACAAACTTCAGTCTTCTGTCTGAAGTCCTGGGTTCCCTCCAATCTGGCCTATGCTTTAAGGTTCTCAACACTTAAAAATCACTTCAATAGGTAGAGATGGTAGAAAGCCTTCTCTAGTCAAAAGAACAGAGTTAGCAAAGTTAGAGAGGTGGATGGCAACTGAGAGCATTCTGGGAACATTTTCAGATATCTATCCTTATAAACTGTACAGGGAGATGTGAGACTTCCCACAGGACAAGACTTTTACTGCCTGTGTTTGGCTGCAAAACAAATACTACCTGCCTCTAGCAATGCCGGGAACGATGTTGACTGAATTTTCAGAGAGTCTGAATGAAGCACACAGTATGGAAATTACAAGATAAGAAAGACTAAATCTAGTCTCTGCCCTCCTGGAATGTTCCCGATGTAGGAACCAGAACTCTGTGCTACTAAAGCCAGCAGTTGTTGCTTTAAGTTTCTCTTTCAGCAAGGGGAAAAATCCCAGTCCTTGCAGCCATGCCTCATTCCAAGCTCAGGTGTTGGGGAAGCAGGTGTCTATCAGCAGCCTGAAAACTGACCACAAACCAGAACAGAGAATAACAAGAAGACACACCATGCAGGCATTTTTCTTCCTTTGGAAACACCAAGTCTTTTAACAACACAGATCTGAGGCAGCTCTTATGCACCAGCAGCTGTACCACTTCATTCGTGCTTGAAGAGTTTCCTCCCAGTATGAGCTAGGTGGCATCATATCCATATAATCATTTGTAGGGTCAGAATCCTTTAATCAGCAGTCACTGTTCTCATTCATCCTTGATAGAAGCTTTTCCAGATGAAGTCAAGTTCTTCTGAGGGTCTTTCAAAAAGTTTATGGAAAATAGGATTTAAAAATAAACTTATTTTGGTGCAAAAAAAAATTGGAATCCACAGGGCAAGCATTGTAGCATAGTGGGTTAAGTTACCACTTGAGATGCCCACATCCCATTTTGGAGTGAATGAGTTTGAATCTCATCTCTGCTTCCTACCCAGCTTCCCACTAATGTGTCTTGGAGGCAGCAGATAATGCCCAAGTACTTCAGTTCCTGCCACTTGTGTTGGAGACCCAGAGAGAGTTCCGGGCTCCTGGCTCCAGGCTCCTGGCTTTGGCTTGGCCCAGCCCCAACTGTTGCAGGCATTTGGGGGATGAGCTGCAGATAAGATCTCTCTCTCTCTCTCTCTCTCTTCCAACTTTTCTCTTTTTTGTCACTCTGCTTTTTAAATAAATTAATAAAGCTTTTTAAGTAATTTAAAAATATTATCATGAAAAAAACCTGTGCATGAACTTCAAGATTCTTTGCACCAAACTTCTCTCTGAAATCCATTTTCATAAACTGTTTGAAGTAACCTCTGTTAGTTTCACAGGGATGCCATAACAAGATAGTACACACTATGTGGTTTGAAACTATGGAAATGTGTTACCTCCTAATTCTGGAGGCTTGAAGTCCAAGACCAAGTGTTGGCAGGACTATATTCTCTCTGAGTCTCACCATAGAACCTTTCCTTTCCTATTGTTGCTCCTGCTGATGGCCATCAATCCTCATGGGCTTATAGATATGCTGTACCGTTTTCTACCTCACTTGTCATGTAACATTCTCCCTGTATGTCTTCGTCTTCATGTGGTGTTTTTCTTTTTTAATGCTGTCATGTTGGATTGGAACCCTCATTACAGACCTCATTTTAACACCTGCAAAGATTCTGTTTCCAACGTAGCTCACATTCATAGGTACCAGAGGTTAAGAGCTTCTATATATTTGTGGAAGGTCCACAATTCAACCCATTACAGCCTAGTATTACTAAGTCCACTTTTCAAGGAGGAAACTGGGGCTCATGGAAAGCAATGGATTACTATATTAGCACAGGGATGGATCAACTGCCCTAATTTTTTTATGTCTCTCTGTATCTATCTTTCCATGTGGTTGCTTCAATGAGATAGAACAGATGTGATACAAGCAGAGGCTTGAAAAGTGCTTATGAATGAGGGCTTCCTACTCCTTAATGCTCTATAGCTCTGTGATCACGATGAGAAGTAGCTCAGGCTAGCCTGCTGAATGATGAGCAACAGCCCAGGCTAGCCTGCTGGGTGATGAGCAACTAGATTGAGTAATATCCCAGTCATCTTGGTGTCACCATAATAAATTAATTAGCACCAAACCTCCAGGTGACCACAGATGGATACATCAGCTAGCCTCAGAAAGACCTGGAAAATTCAACCCAAACCAGCAGAACCCATAGTTGACTCATAGATCCATGAATAATGACAAATTAATGGTTGTTGTTTGACATCACAAGATTTGAGGGTGGTTTGGTACATGGAGAAAACTAACTGGTACAGTCATATAGATGTTACAGAACAAGGACTTGAATTTATTATGAGATGTATTTATACTGCAGAACCTTGGATCCATAGGATGATGGTTTATAATTTTCCCACAGGCCATGCCTTGAGCTCCTTGTGCCCACCAGTATTGAGACAATGTGAAGAGACTAGCTTCATTAACTTCAATATTTTTCCACCTTTTCCTTTATTTTTCCTTCCTTTGGTGGTAGTGAGAAATTTCTAGGAGCTATGAGCCATGAACTATGAAGATAACTCAGAGATTTGAGCTGTAATTGCGTAATTTCTAGCTTTGATGAGATGGGCCAAAACCTGTGATGTTAGTAAGAAGTTGGCAAGAAAAGAAAGAGAATGAAAGCTCTGTGGATGAAAGCACACTCATACTAGAGATCAATCAGTTTGCCAACTATAATGTGGCATTTGTCTGCCTAAGGAGTGTTCCAGAACAAGTCGGGGGAGAGAGTTTATTCCTTGTCCTTGTAGAAAAGAGACCCCTTCTAGGAACCTTGATAGAATTCTTTTCCTCTCTCTCTCCTGCAGGCCTGTGAGCAGAAGCCAGTTCTTAGAAATAGCTGAAAATGTGACCAAGGAAGTCTTAACAAGTAGAAATGAGGAAGTTGTTGAGATAGACTGACCTGACTGTGTGGAGATGAAAGGAGGGAGACAAGTGAGGAATGAAATGTTCACTAATCAATTAGCTATTAATATGTAAGAAATCATTCCAAAAGTTTGTGGTATAAAACAACAATTATTTGTCATTTATCATGAACCTGTGGTTCCACTAGGAGGTTCTGCAAGTCTGTATTGGTCTTGGTTGATCTTGACAAGGCTTGCTCAAGCATTCACTGTCAGCTACCAGGCTGGCTGTCAGCTGGCTGACCCAAGTTGGCCTCAGCTGGACTGACTTGGTCTTGCTCCATGTAGCTTTTTCACCCGTCAAGCAGACCAGCTTAGGCTTATTCTCCTGATGATGCCAAAAATCCAAGAGACAAAGTCAAAATGCACAAGTACTTCTCCAAGTCTCTTTTTTTCTATATTTAAAAAATGTTTAACTCATTATTTTATTAATTTTTACTTATTTAAAAGGCAGAGAAAGAAAGTGATCTTCAGAGGTACCTTTCTCTGAAGGGAGGAGAGAACTTCCACTTTGACTATGACCTTGTCTAAACATGATAAGAGTCGGTGAACTCAAAAGGCTTCCATAGCCTTGGCAACTCATGACTGGAGCCTCGGGAGATTACTGATGCCATAAACAAGAGTGTCAATTTGTTAAGTCAACAACAGGAGTCACTGTGTGCTTACTCCTCATGTAGGATCTCTGTCCTTAATGTGCTGTACATTGAGATCTAATGCTATAACTAGTACTCAAACAGTGTTTTTCACTTTATGTTTCTGTGTGGGAGCAAACCGTTGAAATCCTTACTTAATGTATGCTAAACTGATCTTCTGTATATAAAGAGAATCGAAAATGAATCTTGATGTGAATGGAAGGGGGGAGGGAGTGGGAAAGGGGAGGGTTGTGGGTGGGAGGGAAGGTATGGGGGGAAGCCATTGTAATCCATAAGCTGTACTTTGGAAATTTATATTCATTAAATAAAAGTTAAAAAAAAAAGAAAGTGATCTTCAGTCCACTGGTTCACTCTTCAAATGCCCACAATAGCCAGGGCTGGGTCAGGCCCAAGCCAGAAGTCAGAAACTGCATCTGAGTCTCCCACATGATCACAAATATGTGTACTATTATCTATTGCTTCCCAGAGTATGAATTATCAGGAAGCTGGATCAGAAATTGAGTTACCAGGACTCAAGGCACTCAGATAAGGAATGTGGGCATGCTAAGAGGCTCAAGGCTCTTGTCTATTGTCTCACTAGCCAAACATTTCCCATGACCAAGACAAGAATCAATATGGAAGTTCACTAACCAAAACTCTGAATAGAAGGAGGCATGAAAATATTCCACTAAATAAACAAATAAGTGGCCATGAAGTTGGACAGAGAAATGGATTATTTTAAAGGGAAAGTAGCAGAATGGCTGGAGTAAGAGGAATTGGGATATTTCAAGGGACTCAGCAAAAACTATACTAACAACATGCAGAAGCACCTGGATACATATTTGGGATTGAGCATGCGGCAATCCAGTCTGCTGGTGACCTCCAGCCTGGCTGAACATTTCTCTGCCCTCCTACTGTTTATCCAGAAACTACTCCCATGTATAGTTAAGAGGAAAATCCCCTAGAAGATACAAGGGCAGATCTAGTGAGCGCTATGGTTTTCCATAGAGTGGTCTTGGCCCTGTAAATGGCTTTGGGCAGGGGTACAGCTGAACATTTCCATGGCCTCTGTGACCTTATAACCATTGTTACCTCTTGACTTATGCATATGATGTTATTTTTATTTTTTCAAAAAGTAGAACAAGAAATGCTCATTATAAACAGAAAAATAAAATACTCAAATATATATAAAATGAAAAATTATAACATAGCTTTTATTTCATTCATTAGAGTAACCACCGCTCTAAAGTGGGTACTTTTCTCTAATTTTTTTCATACCCATACCCTTTTTGCCTGTATCCTTAGTACGTTATCAAGCAAGACTAGAGTAATTATGCCAGCATTCTAGGCATCACTTTATGGTAGTACAGAAAGCCAAACTTGTCTTCTACCTTGTTTAACTTTTGTGCTATCCTTCCCTACCCAGAAAAATATTCCTCTTGGTAATTGGTCCCACTCTGTATCTGTTTGTGAAGAATGACATTGGGAAGTCTTATATTGAAACACCGAAACAAAAATGGTGAGAGGAAAAGGAAATAAATGCCATTTGGAAAAAGCAAAATTAAAGAGTTCTGAAAAATGAGGTAGAAACTAGATTTCCAATATTTGACTTACAGACATACTGGAAGTATCTTACACACTGAATAAATACGGGGGATTGACTTATAGATTATATATGCTGCTCCACTTCTAATCCAGCTCTCTGCTATGGCCTAGGAAAGCAGTAGAAGATGGCCCAAGTCCTAGACACCTTTCCCTGAGCAGAAGCAGGCAGTGGGGGTGCCTAGGAAGACAGAGGGAGGACAGGGTAAACAGTTGAAAATGAGCTTCCCTATGCTTACACTTTTCAGTTGTAAGCCAACAAAAAGACATTGTGTGCTTGAAGCAAGTTCTCTGTCGGCTTTCAGTTTCAGAATATATAAAATGGGGACAATGAAATCTACTTTATGTGCTTATCATATAGGTTGCCAAGGTGCCTGGCATGCACTTCTGTTTGCTGTATACAAGTTCCTTTTTCTGTCTTCTTTTGGAATAATCTATCTGATTGTAAAGATATGCTTCCACAAGACAACATGGCCAGAAACAATTGGTGAGATGCCAAGAGCTATTATGTCCTAGCCTCTAGCCATATGTAGCTATTAAGCCCTCAGAATGCAGCTATTTTAACTAGGAACTGAATGTTTAAATTTCATGGAATTTTAATTCATTTAAACTTAAATATGTTTTATAATTGATTCAAGCATTAAAATAATTTAAGTGGGACTGGTGTTGTAGTGTAGTAGGTTAAGCGTCCACCTGCAGCACCAGCATGCCATATGGGGACTGGTTCAAGTCCTGGTTGCTCCATTTCCAATCCAGCTCCCTGCTAATGGCCTGGGAAAGCAATGGAACATTGCCCAAGTTTTTGGGCCCCTGCATCCATGTGGGAGACCTGGAAGAAGCCCCTGGCTCCTGGCTTCAGATCAGCCCAGCTCCAGCATTGTGGCCATTTGGGGAGTTAACCAAAGGATGGAAGACCTCTTTGTCTCTTCCCCCTCTCCCTTTAACTCTGTCTCTCAAATAAATAAATAATCTTAAAAATATATTTTTAGCATGTTTGGAATGATTTGGTTATGTGAATCTCCTTTCTCAACTAAAAATTTTATAAAATATAAAAACAAATCAAGGATTCCCAATGAAAATTTTACATTTAAATCAATATATATTGAATACCATATTTCAAAAAAACCTAATAAAACAGAATATAAATGATATCAATAAGTTTTATATTAATAATTTTACATGAGTTATATGTTGAAATGAAATCTTGAATACATTTGGTATATCCAAATTTTATGTGGTGCCTAGAACATTTAAAATTGCATAAATGACTTATATTATATTTCCATTTAATAGGACGAGGCAGAGAATAACAATCAACTGTATCACATTTTCTCAGCTGACTTTCTGATGATTTTGGCCTTGCACAGATGTTTCACTATTAACGGAGCACTTATCTTGAATTAGGGAAAGAGTATCAATTGAATCAGAAGTGAGAACAGAGCAAAGATTGTAAATAAGACAATTACAGATATGTATCATGAGTAGAAGGAAGGAAATGAAGTACCAAGTAAGGAAATAACTTGCCAGAGATAACAGTGGGTTCCTTCAGATGGGAGGTCAGGCAGAAAAGGTGTTTCATAGGGAGATCATTTGAGTTAAGACTTCATGGTTAAAGATGAATTGGAATTACAAAAATATGGGTGAGAGGAACATTCAACAGGAATATTAAATGATTGTGCTCAACGTCAGATCGCTGGCTCCTGAGTCAGACTATAATTATACCAAAGTACTCCAAAAGTTCATGAAAAAAAATGACAATAAGAGATAGCTTTACTTGGGGACAAAAAATTTTGAAATCCTTGCATAGTTTTTTCATAACATACATTTTCTAAGAACTGTTTGAAGATCCCTCATATGGATGGTTTTCAAAAAATTTTGTACCAAAATGAACTTATCTTTTAAGTCCATTTCCCTTTAATTTTTTGAAATGTCCCTGTGTACTTAGATTGATCTCATCCCAGAGTCTGTGATCATAATCACTTATGAGAGATGCTACTTTCCAGTCTGACGAATTATTGACTTAGACTAACAACACAGATCTTGCCCCTTTTGGGGGAAAATTACCCAGATATGTTATTGATGAGCCATTTCCCACTTAGATTCCTCAGGAACCCAGAACAATCGCCCTATATGTGTAGATGTGTGGCATATCTTCAGAGAAAGCATCCTGTTCTACTTTCTCCAGCATTTTAATTTCCCATGACAAGGACCAATTACAAAGATTGCAGAGTGAAAATCAATGGTTTAAAGAAAAGAAGAGAATGAATTCTAAAGAAATGAGTTAACAGGTGCAGGTGTATCCTCCCAAAGCTATGACATAAAGGGGATAAGCTAACAAGATTGAGGAATAGAAATGACCTAAAAGGAAAACAATGACAAGTCTAGTAAGGACTTTGGAGCAAGGGAACCAACTAATACTACAGTCTCATGAGTAGTTATTAGATCTGGAAGGGAAGCCATCCCTTGAGCATTTTCTAGACTGAAAAAAAAAATGTAATTTGCCTTGTTGAGTTATGGAATTTTACAGGCAGATCTCACAAGTGGGCATCACCTTATTCTTAGACTTTTGGCCTCAAGTATCTATCTTTTGAATTCCAAGGGGATGCTGTAAAAGCAGAAATGTGTGCTCTGGAGCCATTTAAACTACAGATCCTCCCCCCACCACCTCCCATCCTCATCCCCTAGACATCATGGCGAAAAGTTGAAGTGATTGGGAAGCCTAAAAAAAATGATATTTATCAATTTGGAGAAAATCCAACATGGTTGTATCAAAAGAATAATTCAAATTTTAAAAACTCATCTTTGCTTACAAAGAAAAAATATATCTAGCTTAGACCTCTTATTTGAGCTATAGGCTTGTTGATCCAGCTACCCACTTAACCAGCTATCAGTAGAAATGAAGGTATTTCATGGTCATCTGAAATGGAAAAAAGCTGACTTAGGACTTCTAGTTTCTGTACCTATTTTTTTAAGACTTTATTTATTTATTTGAGATGCAGAGTTACAGACAGTGAGAGAGAGAGAGACAGAGATAAAGGTCTCCCATCCACTGGTTCACTCCCCAAATGGCCGCAATGGCTGGAGCTGCGCTGATCTGAAGCCAGGAGCGAGGTGCTTCTTCTAGGTCTCCCACAAGGGTGTAGGGGCCCAAGGACTTGGGCCATCTTCTACTGCTTTCCCAGGCCATAGCAGAGAGCTGGATTGGAAGAGGAGCAGCCGGGACTTGAACCAGCACCCATATGGGATGCTGGCACTGCAGGTGAAGGATTAACCTACTGCGCCACTCGCTGGCCCCTGTACTTAAACTTTTTATCTAGAGGAATTAGCACTATTAAGTAGCTCTAGCCAACCCCTCCCACATCCATTCTATCATCAATTCCAGTTAATTTTATCTCCAATAAATGTTTATAATCTCTTCTTCACCACAATCCAAGTTGCCATTATCTTGTAAGACAGCCACATCCTCTGAACTTGTGTCCTGGCTTCTACCCTTAATCCCTTGCCCCCAATCTCTTGTCAGGTGGCAGTGACAAACCCACTCAAATCCAGAAGGAGACAGATATCTATCCTCTCAGAACAGTGTCAGATTATTGTTGCCACTAAAAAAACAAACAAGCAAAAAACTGCCACTCTCTTACACAGTTTGGCACCCTTTATAAATCACTTTCCTTGGCATTCCCACTCCTTCTGATCACTGCCTTAAACCAATATGGAAAAAAATCCTCACCCACTTCAACCTCAATAAAGTTAATTTTTGCATGATTTAACCAGTAGAACTGTGCAGGTCTCTCTGGACATTAAGGTGACGAATTCATTCCGGTTCCATATCTCTTTATTGGTAGTTCTGGTTCTATGTGAACTTCTTATTAGTCAGATGACCTTCAGAAAATTATTTAATCCCTTTGGGCTTTGCTTTCCTCATCTAAATCAAGTCTCTCCATATCTGATCATCTCTAGATCTGCAACACAGCCTACTCTGTGAGTTCCGTCACTGACGAGGTTCACAGATGGAGGATTTACAGTTAATATTTGTATTGCATTAGTTATGAGAAACCTGCTTCTGTGTGAATTTGCTGTGGAACACGTACAAGCTTCCTGAGTATTCAAGCTATCTTTCCATCCTTCCCCCTGCATACCTAAGTTATTAGTACCACCTTTAGATCTATGATCGTTTTCAATTTTCTGAAATCTACTTTCCCTTCTTTGACACAGCCAATTTGTCTCCATTCCAGTTTCCCAAGCAAACCCCTATCTGATATGGTCTTTTAAAAAATTCGTGCACAGTCTTCTTTTCATTTTAACTGTTCCATTTTTTTCTTCAGCTGTCTTATTCAAAAGAGGCCTTTTATTAGCATAAATTTATAACAAAAAGCAATTTCTCTTGTTTGAATTTTCTTTTGCTCTGTACAAAGAGTACAGTGCACGCTGAGGCAGATGATTAAATACCTTTTACATGTTGGAGATTCATTTAAGCTATATAGAAGACAAAGGTGATATATTCTTCAAAAAAAATTTTTTTAAATCTATCATGACTAAAGTGTTTATGAATAGAAAGAACTTATTTTGTTTATTCTTAAGATTGATTTTATAAATGTTGGGTCTTAAGTATATATGTATGGATATATCATTAAATGTAAATATGTAAAAGTAAGTCTTATGAAAAATGTATTTATCATTTCTAATCCAACTAAACCACTATCAAGCATCAAAAACCCAGAGGTCTGAGATGTGTGTGTTTCACCTTTTTATTTCAATGTAATAAATATTTATATATACATATACACATATGAGTATACCAATAATAAATGTATGAAATGATCAATTTTCATTGCATTAAAACACTCATAGAATGAGCTAAAGGGCTGAGTTTTTTATCTCATTTTTAAAAACTCTCAGTGATGTGCTCTTGAGAAACATCTGTATAGTTGTCTTGAATAATTATTAACTTTATGTAAGTGTTAGGCTGTCACTCCTAATAAATAATATATTCTACATGGTCTGACAGGAGGACCAAAATTTATATATCGTTTTTTTCTACCTCAGAGCTAGCTAAGTGCCCTAAAATCAAGAGACTTTCAGTAATGAATGTGAATCCTAGCCAGACAAAATTTATTAAACATTAATACATACTGATGATCTCTGTTTTACATTATTCAATTTCCTATTTCACCTTCTACATCACTGGTCTTTCCTTCTAGGTCATTTTGCTTGTTCTAAATTCACTGGCAAAATGTTTGTGTTTCTTAGGAACCTTCTCCTCTTTATCTACACACCCTCTCTAGTTGAGCTCAGTTGTTCCCATGGCTTTCAATAACACTGATAAAGATTTTCATATGACAATCTGGACTGTAGCCAGTTAATTTTCACTGCAGGACTCAGTTAATGGCCTCTCTATATTCATACAGTCTTGACAATGTGATTTTGCAAAAGCTTTCATCAGGAAGTGAAGTCAGTTCCCCCACCCTCTGAATTTGGGTTGGCCTTATAGATGTTCTTTGCTCAGTAGAATGCTTGGAAAATGACAATGTACCAAGTGTGAATTCAAGTCTCTGTCTACTCTTGGAACTGTCCCTTTACCCTAAGAACAAGCCCAAGGCAGCACACTAGAGGATGAAAAATGATGTAGACCCATCCACCAGCTGACAGCCAAGCAGCCCCCAGCAATGTTCATCTAGCCACCTCGTGGCTGACCCCTGAGGCATGGTGGAACCCAAGAAAGACCACATGAGCCTACCTGATTAGCCAAGGCTAAATAACCAACTTACAGAATCGCAAGACAATGGCATTGGTTTTTTTAAAATTGTTCTTTAAAGGTTTACTTATTTGAAAGAGTTACAGAGGGAGAAGGACACCACCCCCCACAGAGAGAGGGAGGGAGTCTTCCATCCATGGTTTCAGTCCCCAGATGGCCACAATGGCCAAGGCTGATCCAAGCTAAATCCAGCAACAGGGAGCTTCATCCAGGTCTCCTACATGGGTACAGGGGCCCAAGAACTTGGGCCATCACCCACTACTTTTCCCAGGCCATTAGCAGGGACTTAGATTGGAAGTGGAGCAGCTGGGACATGAACCAGCACACATTAGATGCTTGTGTTGCAGGCAGCAGCTTTACCTGCTATGCCACAACGCTGGCCCTGGTAGTTATTGTTCTAAGTTGGTTAACTTTTGGTGTGATGTGCTTTGCAGAGATTCCTAAATGACACACCAGTTCAGCTTTTTCTGCCATTTGGGGAATGAACAGAGGATAGAAGACCTCTCCCTCTCTCTGTCTCTTCCTCTCTCACTGTAACTCTGCCTTTCAAGTAAATAAATAAGTAAATAAATAAATCTTAAAAAAATAGAAAGAAAGAAACATCTGCAGTAAACTGTTGACTTTCACACCAAGTTCAAACCCCACCCTCCAGTTTTCCCTACTCAAAAACTGGCCCACCTAAAAGTCCAACATTTGAAAGATAACACATAATTCTTCCTTTCCCATGTCCTCTACATCAAACCATCACAAAGTCCTGCTGTTCCTATTTTTTCACTTTTTCCTGCATTCATTCACTTCTTTCTAGTTCTGCTACTGTTGATTCCCCCAGTCTAAAGCCACTGACATCTCTTGCTGTAACAGTAACCACCTATTTGAATCTCCCCAGTCTACATGTTAACCACTCCAAATCTTTTTCACACAAAATCTAGAATATTTTGGATAAAAGTTTGAAACTGGCATTGTGGCACAACAGGATTAGGGAGGCTCACTTTCCATATTATAATATCAGAGTGCCAGTGCAAGTACCGGCCACTCTGCTTCTGATCCAACTTCCTGCTAGTGAATTCTGAGAGGCAGAGGATGACGGCTCAAGTGCTTGGCCCCTGCCACCCACATGGGAGTCCTGGATGGAGTTATGGGCTTCTGACTTCATCCTGGCCCAGCCCTGGTTGTTATAAGGCATTTGGGAAGTGAACCAGTATATGGAAGGTATCTCTCTCTCCCTTTCCCCATTTTAAGGAAATGAAAATATTAAATATTTTTAAAATACATTTCAAACTAAACTAAGTTAATCATACGAACCATTTATTTACTTTTAGTATCACCAGTGATTACCACAAATTTTGACCCATAGTGTCGCTCCCCCTCTTCGTGGAGGAACGACACAAGACCCTGCGCTGTTCTTTCGTCTGCTCGGCCCTCCCCGGGTTTGCTGCTGGTTCTTCCCGGGTTGGCTACTATCCCTTCCACCTCCGTGGAAGGGCAGTTCCCCCTGGCCACATTCCCCACTTCCGCAGGGGAGCGGCACACCACCGGCCGGCTTTCTTGGGGGCTGCACAGGTGTTCCTTCAGCTAGATGTTCCCCTTAGATGTTCCCCATAGATGTTTCCGGTGAATGCCGTCTCTCTCCTCCTTTATAGTCCTCCTCTGCCAATCCCAACTCGGCTGCCCACACGCCGAGTACGCTGCTCTCCTCCAATCAGGAGCAAGTCCTACAGTTTATTAGCTGAACTGGAGGCAGCTGTGCGGAAGCTGTTTACTTCTCTCCCAGCGCCATATTGTTGGAGAGCAGATGCATAGAATAAGTCCTAATTCCAGTAACTCAGTCCAGTCCGGGCTGCTCCCCACAGATCCCCCTTTCTTTTTATTTTTTGGCGTTGATACGCGCCTGTCTTCGGTGTCCCGCGGCACACACTCTGCTCTACTTGCTAGAGTTGCCACAGGCTCTTACAAGTCCTATCAATCAGGCAAACCGAATCCGGGTCCTCTCTTCGCCATGTTGTGAGGAGGTTTTTAGGCGCTGATGCGTGCCTGTGTTCGGTGACCTGCGGCTCACACTCTGGTCGAGCCGCTTGCTGGCGCTTACCGCCTTAATCAGGCAGACCGAATCCAAGCCTTCTAATTGCCATGTTGAGGGGAGGCCTTTCTATTTCTCTATTTCTCTATCTCCGGGCATTCCTACTTCTCCCATTTTACTTCCATCTTCCAGCATTCCTATTTCTCTCATCTTACTTCTAAACTTCTGTTTCTCTTATCCCCGCAGCTTCCCGCTGCCCACCCCGCGGCTACTTCTCGGCGGCTTCCCGGCTGAGCCGCTTCAGCCCGCGCCTCTCTCATCTGCGCAGCTCGGCTTTGCGCGGCTTGGCTTCGCGCGCTCCGCGGTCTCCACGCCCTTCGCGTCTGCACCACGGCCTCGCGCCAGCCCCGCGTTCCCTATGTACTTGAGCCCCGCACACTCTGTCTGCGCGCGGCAGCCTCCGCGAGTCACACAGCGTAGCTTACTTGTCCGCCACTAGCATTCAATCTAAGTTCCCTGGGCTAGCCTGGCGAATTCAACCCAGCTCACGTTTCCGCCCCACGATCTGGCTTCCCGTCCTTTGCTCCCCGGGCTAATCAGACGGACCCCAATCTGGCTTACGTTTCAGCTTCTGGTTTCAACTTTTCGCCCCCTATTCCCGGGCTAACTTGAGAACCCCAAAGTGGCTTTCGTGTCCGCCTTGGCCTGCCCCCCGCGGCTTCAATTTCCCTAACATTTTTCTCTACCCGGTATGTTTCCCTAAGTTTTCTTCCAACAATATTCCTCCCTCATTTCTCCTGGCCTCTCCCCACAGTCCGCGTCCGAGTCTGTTTGTTCTAGCTTTCACTTTCGCTTTCGACCTTAGAGATTTCTCCCAGCTTCCCCCCGTAGTCCGTATCTGAGTCTATGCCTAGGCTTTCAATAGCTTCTTCCGGCACCTTTTTCGTCCGGCTTTTCCCTAGGCTGTTTGCTAGTCTCTCTCTCCGATATTTTCCCAGTTCTTCCCGTTTCTTCCCTCCTAAGTTTGCTATCCGACCTAGGTTTCCTAATCCGAGTCATTTCTTCCCTCCTAAGTTTCCTATCCGAGTCACGGCACCATTATGTCGCTCCCCCTCTTCGTGGAGGAACGACACAGGACCCTGCGCTGTTCTTTCGTCTGCTCGGCCCTCCCTGGGTTTGCTGCTGGTTCTTCCCGGGTTGGCTACTATCCCTTCCACCTCCGTGGAAGGGCGGTTCCCCTGGCCACATTCCCCACTTCCGCAGGGGAGCGGCACACCGCCGGCTGGCTTTCTCGGGGGGCTGCACAGGTGTTCCTTCAGCTAGATGTTCCCCTTAGATGTTCCCCATAGATGTTCCCGGTGCATGTCGTCTCTCTCCTCCTTTATAGTCCTCCTCCGCCAATCCCAACTCGGCTGCCCACATGCCGAGTACGCTGCTCTCCTCCAATCAGGAGCAAGTCCTACAGTTTATTAGCTGAACTGGAGGCAGCTGTGCGGAAGCTGTTTACTTCTCTCCCAGCGCCATATTGTGGGAGAGCAGATGCATAGAATAAGTCTTAATTCCAGTAACTCAGTCTAGTCCGGTTTGCTCCCCACACATAGTAGGCACTTAGGGAATATTATTTAAACAAGTGAATGCAATACAGTTCTTCCAATAATTCTTTTTTTTTTTTTTTGACAGTCAGAGTGGACAGTGAGAGAGAGAGACAGAGAGAAAGGTCTTCCTTTGCCGTTGGTTCACCCTCCAATGGCCGCCGCGGCCGGCGCGCTGCAGCCGGAGCACCGCGCTGATCCGATGGCAGGAGCCAGGAGCCAGGTGCTTTTCCTGGTCTCCCATGGGGTGCAGGGCCCAAGCACCTGGGCCATCCTCCACTGCACTCCCTGGCCACAGCAAAGAGCTGGCCTGGAAGAGGGGCAACCGGGACAGAATCCGGCACCCCAACCAGGACTAGAACCCGGTGTGCCGGCGCCGCTAGGCGGAGGATTAGCCTGAGCCGCGGCGCCGGCCAGTTCTTCCAATAATTCTATCAAGTAGGTTTTTATCACCACAGTTTTACAAATAAGAAATTTGTGTGCAGTTATTATTGGTATCTTTCATGATCAAAGCAGATAGAAGTTATGGCAGCATGAGAATACTTCCAAAAGTTCATGGAAAATGGAATTAAAACACGAATTAATTTGGGTATAAAAACAAATTGAAATCCATGTAGTTGTCTGAAAAATCACATTTTCTGTGAACTTTTTGAGGACCCCTTGTATGCATAGATTTCAATTTTTTTGCACTAAAATAAAGTTATCTTTTAATTCCATTTCACACAAACTTTTTGAAGCACACCTTGACCGGGCCAATTAGTTTGAGAAGGGATGGGGAACAGAACGCTGTGTCTCTTAGGGGAGTGGGGGTGGGGCTTAGTTCTTCAATCCCTCACTTCTAGTGACTTGAAAACCAGAAACTGCAATTTTTTTTTTTTTTTTTGACAGGCAGAGTGGACAGTGAGAGAGAGAGACAGAGAGAAAGGTCTTCCTTTGCCGTTGGTTCACCCTCCAATGGCCGCCGCGGCCGGCGCGCTGCGGCCCGCGCACCGCGCTGATCCGATGGCAGGAGCCAGGAGCCAGGTGCTTTTCCTGGTCTCCCATGGGGTGCAGGGCCCAAGCACCTGGGCCATCCTCCACTGCACTCCCTGGCCACAGCAGAGGGCTGGCCTGGAAGAGGGGCAACCGGGACAGAATCCGGCGCCCCGACCGGGACTAGAACCCGGTGTGCCGGCGCCGCTAGGCGGAGGATTAGCCTAGTGAGCCGCGGCGCCGGCCCAGAAACTGCAATTTTAAAGAGGGATTGTTGCAAAAGCTGTGACAAATAAAGTGTCCCAACTCAAATAAGCTGTTTCCCACCTTTGAACTGATGCCACCGCTCTGGAGTCACATCCCCAAACAACTGAATGCAGATGCAAGATGAAGGAGACAATTATACCATCTCCTCACATCCTCCCACTTCACAGAGAGGAAAATGTTTCCCAGAAGCCTCCAATGATTTTGGGTTATATTTTCCTGGCCAGAATTCGGACCCACTCCCATTACAAGAGAAATCATTTGCAAAGGAGACAAGACAGCCATGTCTGGTCTGCATTCATCACTATTTATCATGACCTGGGCTAGGCTCATTGCCACCGAAATGTATCAAGGTTCTGATATCTATAAAGGAGGGAAGAATGGCTATTGATCACACAAGCAACAGCATCTGCCACAGCAATTCAATTACCCTCTGTTCTTTTTCTTCCACTGTACCCTAGAAAGTATGGATGCTATGGGTTAGATCAATGGGTTAAGATAGTTATCATTCAATCTGATGACATTGAATCTCAGCAAAGTTGCACTATACTCTTCTCAGTAAATAATGAATACGTATGTTGTATCCAAAGAATTTTAACATCTTACCTCCTGACAATGGAGTTATAGCATATAAAAAGACCAAACAATATAATAATGTACTAACCTGATAATAAATCTAAAATTGTCCTGATAAAGAAATACAGCCATGTTACAAATTTTGTACTTTACCGACAACCTAAACAGGCTAATATCAAAATAAATCAATTTTGTCTACACTCCAGTGCTCCTTTCCCCATAAAAACAAATTTCATTTTCTAAAAATTCAATCTACATGTTTCTGTTTTGCTGGCAGTCCCATGACAGTCACCAGAAACTATATATAGATTAACAGAAGCAAAGTTCGTCTTATAGAGCTGGCCTTTAACTAAGAGCTCCAAAAACTGGCTGTGTGACATTAGGCAAATATTTCATTTCTTCTTCTGTAAAATGGAAGAATTAAATAGACTGAGAGCTTTCTAACTTATAAAATTCTATGATTACATCTGATGTTCAAATTGAAGCCAGTGGAGCAATACATTAGTAAGGATAATTGATGCCAACAGCTGTAACAGCCTTCAAATTATAGCAGCTTAACATAATAAAAGTTTATTTCTCACATAACCATCCAGTTGGATTCATGAAGTGTTCTTGGGGTCTTTTCTCCAAGCTGTGTTTCAAGGATCCAGCCGCATTCATCTTGCAATGTTAACATCCTCTCCACCTGACCTGCATAGCTCCTGTAAGAGAAAAAAAGAAATGTGAAGAAAAAAACAGGAGTATGGGAGGCAGGTAAATTGGACCAGATATGTTGCCCAATATCTCATTATATGGCCTCTGCCTAAATAAAAGCAAGGCTGGGTAATGTGGCTTATGAGACCATAAAAAGACAACAGGATCAGTGAGGGTTGAGCCAATCTTTGCCACTAACATTTTTGGAAACATTTCCTTTTGAATTCAAAGTAATGTGGAGGATGTGAGTTTCATGCTGAATATTCCCATTGTGTCACTCCCTTTCCTGTGTTTCCAAGCATCTTTTACCACTACTACTACTGTTTTATCAAGCATTGACTATTTATGACTATCTCCCACTGTTGGCTAGGTGCTACCTGAAAGAGGAGACCTGTGCCAGTTATTTCTATCCCAGCAGGGTTTAGCATGGTAGCTGGCACATATTACATTTAAGAAGGATTGGAGGGGTCAGTGCTGTGGCTCAGCAGGTTAACGCCCTGGCCTGAAGTGCCAGCATCCCATATGGGCACCAGTTCGTGACCTGGCTGCTCCACTTCCAATCCAGCTTTCTGCTATAGTCTGGGAAAGCAGTGGGAGATGGGCTCCTGCACCTGCATGGGAGACCTGGAAGAAGCTCCTGGCTCCTGGCTTTGGATCTGCACAGTTCCAGTCATTGCAGCCAGCTAGGGACTGAACCATTGGATGGAAGACCTCTCTCCCTCTCTCTCTCTCTCTCTGCCTCTCCTCTCTCTGTGTAACTCTGACTTTCAAATAAATAAATAAATAAATTTTAAATAAAGAGGAAGAAAAAGGATTGGAGATCCTGGACAAATTGTAAAATAAAGGAACATTTTTCAAGTGCTTTGTGTCCTAGTATGTCCAGTGTCTACTCCCAAATACCTAGGTTGGGTGAGAGTTGACTTCTAAGGAGAGCCTTTGAATTGTGTATGTATAATTAAGGAGGGGAGGGAGAAACTGTGTTTAATATTTTGGAAAAATCTGAGGAAGCACAATTGTCACCTTACAGAATGATGAGGAGGGTTTCCTGCATGCAAAGAGGTGGGGGAGGTAGAAAACTGGCAACCTTGATCCCCAGCAGTGATGGGGAATGAGGATAGTGGGAATAACTACAGGACATTTGTATATTTGTCAATATCAGATCTTTTGTAGCACAAAATGGTAAGGTCTCTCTTTGATCCCCCTCAGGTCATGTTCCTGAGTCAATGGGATTACTGGGAGGGGCATCAGGATCACCAAACTGACAAAATAATTCTGCGCCAGCACTGTTTTTGTCCTCCATCCCACCCCAGCACCACCACCCAATATAGCCTAATCCAGAATCCACTCCGAAAGAAGTGATTCTGCAGTGGTTGTAATACCAAGATATTCCTACCCCAGAATTAGGAAACATCTCCACAGCTGTCTCAGGTTCTAGCAAGCAGACGAGGGATGCACATGTGAGTTTTGCTTATTTCAAGCTAATGATGCAGTTTATTTTTTTAAAAATGTATCTTAAGAAGCAGAGAGACAGACATGCATGCAGACAAAAAGAGCTTCCTTCCACTGGTTCACTCTCCAAGTGCCTGTAATGATTGGGGCTGGACCAGGCCAAAGTCAGGACCCAGTTCAGATCTCCCATATGGATGGCAGGAGCCCAATTAGTTAAACCAACACCTGCTACCTCTTAGGGTCTACATTGCAGGAAGCTTGCATCAGGAGCTAGAGCCAGGACCACATCCAGGCATTCCAATGTGGGCTGCAGGTATCTTAAGTCGTGTCTTAACCACCAGGCCAGGCACCTGGCTTGGGGATATATTTTAATTTTTGTTAAAAAAAAATTAACAATAGGAAATATTTACTGAAAGCCAACTCTTAGAATTGTGCTTTTCAATACAGTAGCCACTAGACATATGTGGCTATTTAGATTTAAATTTAATCTAGTCAAAATTAAACAAAATTTAAAGTGAAATTCCTTAGTCACACTAATCATAAGTCCAGTGCTGAATGGCCACATGAGGTTAGTGGCTATCTTCTTGGACAATGCAGCCATAGAATATTTTCTATCATCACAGAAAGTTATACTGGATAAGGCTGTTCTAGAAATTGTTTCCATGAAGTTAGTGTGTCCAGCCTTCCAGGTCAAGTTATCTCTACCTTACTTGGTAGAAAATAGGATACACTTTAAGGAAATGAAAGCAGGGCCTGTATTTTGCTGAAATTCTGACATATGCATACAGTTTCTTAATATGAATTTTGTATATTTGAAGGGTCAGTTTATCTTGGAAAGCTAAATTTTATATTTCTAATATGAACAAGAGTTTAACTTCTCAGAGCTCAGTGATCATTATAGGTTAAAGGTTTTAAGAGCTAAAGCAAATAACCCTTGACAAGAATTTAAGCACTTAAGGCAATGACAGAAGCAAGAAAGAATAAAGAAGGTTGCCTATTTTCCCCAGGTATGTATCATTTTAAAGAAAAAAATTCTATGATACCATATGCAAAGCACGGAGATTCCTTGTGTAAGCACACCTTCTAAGATCTGAGTGTTAATAAACTATGGTATCATTTCTTTCTGAGGAAAGAAGTCCACCAGAGAGGAAATTGAATTGGATCTTGGTCAGTTTCATCATTGATCCAGGAGAGACAAAGACTATCTGACTTCAGGGAGTTGACCTGTGCAAGTTACTAGAGCTGCTTATAAAACCCCTGGCTGGCTCTAGTAGAAGACTCTACTTCCCATCACCTAAAATTAAAAAAGAAAGAATGATGTATGTTGCTTTCAGTGGAAGCACTCAGGACTTGTGTTTGTCTAACTCCTCTATTTTCCCTATATTGGCCATCATAGAATTCCAGCTGAAGTCTTCATCAGAATTCCATTAGTGAGTATGATGGAGAAAAGCTGTGTTAATCTGCATTGGATAGTTATGGAGTAGAACAAACATTTGCTCTGTTGTGTCACCGTGAACATGAGATATTTGTTATTGTAATATAATTTAGCATACTCTGGTCAACACATTACCCAAATCTAGGTCACAGATGGGGACAATGGGATCTGTCTTTTGTTTCTTACAAGTAGAAAAGTTATATGTGTAAATGGGTCAAAAATTAGATAGAAGTGAGGGAGTGAATTTGACAAGGGTATTTCTAAGTCTGATTTCTTAAAGACAGCAAACCTAGGAAGTAGAATGGCTCATCCATCATCCATGTAGTCATAAATGACATGTGAAAGTTTATTTAAACTTTGCTGTGAGCTTGAAACTTTTTCCTGCCTTACTGCTTAAAAATATGAAGTGAATATGGCAAAAGTGTTTAAAAAATGTTAAATCTTAAAGTTAAAAATTAAATTTGAAAAGGAAAAAAATTATTTCCTAGACACTAAAAATAAAATACTCCTTAGATATTCCTAACATGCTTTTTCTAAAGAGCCTTAAGGATTTCATTCCTATCTTTCTAGATATACTGCAAAGAAATTTTTTTCTTTAAGAACAAATAAACCATAGAGATCAACAACCAACTTGCTGAGTCACTTGTCTCTCTTTTGAATTTTAACTACAGGGATCTGAAGGCAGCCTATGCTAGAGAGAGAGAGAAACACAGACGGGGAAACAGAAAAAAAAAAGGCAAAAAGATTGAAAGAAAGATTTAGAGATGGAGAGAGAACTAGAAAAACTGATTTTAGGAAGAATATATATATTTAAGTCAAATGGAAAAAGCAAAAATAGTATATGAAAGGTTTGGTTGAAATATCTTCATACTATTTAGTAGGAGTCTTCAATAAAAATATTTTAGTAAAATCTGTAATGTGGTTAAGGTTTGAATTGAGGTTTAATCGTAGAAAGAGCAAGGAAATTAGACTAAAAAACCTAAATTTGGATTTTTGGTTTTGTTTTTTTTTTTAATCCTAGGGCTTCTACTACTAATCTGATTTAGATAAAATCACCTCACTTTTCTGCATGGTTTTCTTGCCTATGAAATGGGAGTAGAAGACCTTAACACACAAATTCATAGGAAAGAGAATGCTATGAAATACTTTACAGGAACTGGAAAAGGACCTGAAACCAGGCAGGGAGCAGCACCAAGTCCCGTGTTTCCTCTTTCTCATGCCATAACTTCTTCTACCGAGAGTTTCCTTCTCCATGAAAACCACCTGTGGAAGGGTAAGCCGCAGTTCTAAGCCTGCCATTTGTTGGAAAACTGGGTCAAATTTCACCTTCCTTATTCTATTAAATCTTCTCGATAACCCTATGTGACTTTATTCCCAAAATTTTAGTAAGGTTAAAAAAATGCCCCAAGGAGGGGCCGGTGCTATGGTGCAGCAGGTTAAAGCCCTGGCCTGAAGCACCGGTATCCCATATGGGCACCAGTTCTAGTCCCGGCTGCTCCTCTTCCAATCCAACTCTGCTATGGCCTGGGAAAGCAGTAGAAGATGGCCCAAGTCCTTGGGCCCCTACACCCACGTGGGAGACCCGGATGAAGCTCCTGGCTCCTGGCTTTGGATCAGCACAGCTCCTGCTGTTGCGGCCATCTGGGGAGTGAACCAGCAGATGGAAAACCTTTCTCTCTGTCTCTACCTCTCTCTGTAACTCTGTCATTCAAATAAGTAAAATAATAAATAAATCCTTTTAACAATTGATAAAAGAAAAACTGTAAGAAAAAGATAAAGAAAGGCATTTTTAAAAAGTGCCCCAAGGAAAGCAGTGGAAAATGGTACAGGTGCTTGGGCCCCTATACCTACAGGGGAGGCCAGGAAGAAGCTCTTACCTCTTGGCTTCGGATCGGCTCAGCTCCAGAAGTTGGGGAGTAAACCAGAGAACGGAAGTCCTTTCTCTCTGTCTCTCCCTCTCTCTGTAACTCTACCTCTCAAATAAATAAATAAATAAAATGCCCCAAGTTCACACAGTCTGTTAGTAACCTATTGCCACAATAATGCAGTATTGCAAGCCTTCCCCAGATGTGATAGATCACTACAACCACCATCTAGTGCGACTTAGTGACCTAGAGGTCCACCTGGCTGTTCTGCTGTGCACTAGTCTCAACCGGGATCCCTCATGAAACTGCAGTTGTCTGGACTTGGGCAAACAAATTTAATCTATGACCAAGGAGCAGGAAGTGAGCTGCAGGAAGTGGAGTAGCCTCAGACTCTTTTATTCAATAAAAGCTGATTTGGACCAACTATCTAAATCCCTAGAACTGTATTCCAAGAATATCCTTTGGTCCAATGCCTTATGCCCATGTAGTCCTGGCATAGATAAATGTGCAAATCCATGATTCTGAAAGAAAGACTGGCTCCCATCTCCATGTTACCCCTGGGAGAAGTGACTGATGGCAAGACAGAGCCTTCTAAGGATACACACGCAGTCAGGGCACACAGATGCTTCCAATTCTCCACCAGTTCCAGGGAAGAGCAGTTAGGACGCCCAATTCACTGCAGCTGAGGATTATTGAGGCTGATGCTTCAGCATCATATCATAGCAGACTGTGTCTCATGAACCAGCAACATCAGCATCACCTGGGAGTTTGTCAGAAATGTAGATTTCTTGGGCTCCTACCCAGCCCTACTAAATCAGAATCCAAGAAACACTGCTGTAGCAACAATAGTACCTCTAGAAAAGCATTTGTAGCCAGGTTTACTGTATTAATGAGCAAGCCCTTCAAGCTGCAGCCCTTTGCTGAGCCTCTAAGCTACCACCCACACCCTTGATGTCTCCAGTTTTTCAAACGGCTTCCCTCTCTGGACGGGCATCCATTATTTGCTTGCTCAGCATAGGGTTCCTTCTTGTTTATCTCAACCTGCCTTTTCACCACCACCACCCACTCCCAGCCCATGTGATTTGGGTAGGACTTAAGGTTATAGGAATGTAGATGTCTCACCAATGGAAAAAAGTAGCCATGGAATTTACCGGAAATTTTGGAGAAGCAGCAAGTTCTCTGCCACCATTGATCACAACTGGCTGAGTAGATCTGAGAACAAGCTCAACACAGAGATGATGAGAGGTATGTTTCTGACCACTCGAATCCAGCTTTCCTTCAAACTCTGAACTCAAACCCAGACTTTTCACTTATATAAGCCACAGTCCCTTTTATGCCCAAGTTACTCCAGTCTGGATATTTATAACCTATAAGCAAAGTAGTCCTGCTCTGCAAAGTTGCTCCATTTTCCAAATTTGCTGACCACATCCAAGTTTTTGGCTCATCTGCTAATCCCTGTTCTACTCCTACCACATGTTATTAGTCATTTTCCCAACTTCCAGATTCCAAAATCTTTGTTTTATATTTGCTCTTTTGGTCACAAGTCTATGGGGATTTCATGAAATAATATGGGCTGTTTCAGATATGAGCATATAGACACTGTATAGATAATATTGGGGACAGACATAACTCTTCAAGGTGCCTACAATGGGCCTGAAGCACCACATTTCGTGTGCTACACCCAAACTGTAGGCCAGCAGGTTCAGCATCACCTGAGAGTTCGAACAGCCTCACTCCAGGCCAGCTGAAAAAATCTGCAGCTTAACAAGATCCCCAGGGGGGTGGTGATATAGATAGATAGATAGATAGATAGATAGATAGATATGTTTGTGAAGTTCTGCTCTAAAAAACATATCATGTTGTAGGAAAAGCTGGCCCTGTGGTTCCTCTCTGCCTCAGTTTCTACACTTTTTTTTTTTTTTTGACAGGCAAAGTTAGACAGTGAGAGAGAGAGACAGAGAGAAAGGTCTTCCTTCCGTTGGTTCACCCCACAAATGGGCGCTATGGCTGGCGCCCTGCACTGGTCCAAAGCCAGGAGCCAGGTGCTTCTCCTGGTCTCCCATGCGGGTGCAGGGCCCAAGCACTTGGGCCATCCTCCACTGCCTTCCTGGGCCACAGCAGAGAGCTGGACTGGAAGAGGAGCAACCGGGACTAGAATCCAGCGCCCCAACCGGGACTAGAACCCGGTGTGCCGGCGCCGCAGGCAGAGGCTTCGCCTGGTGAGCCGCAGTGCTGGCCAGTTTTTTACACTTGTGAAGTGAGAAGATGAGGCTATTTCAAAGACTTACTTGAGCCCAGACTGTCTAAGACACTCACATTGTCAGGTTCCCAGCTTAAATTGGTTATGGCAACCTAGCATACAAATTATAATAAAAATAATGGGCAGACAAAAAAAAAAAGATGCTTCCATCAATCAGAAGAAAATGGGTTGACCCCTGTGTGTGGTGTGAAATCCAATTAAAAACAATGATTTAAGAAATTACGAGGCCGGCACTGTGGCAGGTTAAGCCTCCACCTGTGGAGACAGCATCCCATATGGGTGCCAGTTTAAGTCTCGGCTGCTCCACTTCTGATCCAGCTCTCTGCTGTGGCCTGGGAAAGCAGTAGAAGATGGCCCAAGTCCTTGGGCCCCTGCACCCACATGGGAGACCCAGAAGAAGCTCCTGGCTCCTAGTTCTGGATCAGCCCGGCTCCTGCCATTGCAGCCATCTGGGGAGTGAACCAACAGATGGAAGACCTCTCTCTCTGCCTCTTCCTCTTCCTCTGTAACTCTGCCTTTAAAATAAATAAATCTTTAAAAAATGAAAAAAGTAAGTCCAGAAAGGTTGAATAGTTTTCAAAAAGTCACACAGCAGAGCTGAGGAGATACAAGAGAGCAGAGGGTAACGTTGAACACTAGTACTCTGGAGCTAGCAGTCTAGATCCTAGCATTTATTACCTCAGTGTCCTTGAGCAAAATACTGAACTGTTCTGTGCCTCAGAGCACTCAACTATTCACTTGGTATTATAATGGTACAAACATTATGAAGTTGCATGGGATTAAATCTGTAAAGTATTTTTTTAAAAAGATTTATTATTTTGGGTACCAGCGCTGTGGCATAGTAGGCTAAGCCTCTGCCTGCAGCTCTGGCATCCCATATGGGCACCAATTTGTGTTCTGGCTGCTCCTCTTCCAATCCAGCTCTCTGCTTATGGCCTGGGAAAGCAGTGGAAGATGGCCCAGGTGCTTGAGCCCCTTTACCCATGTGGGAGACCTTAAAGAAGCTCCTGGCTTTGGATTGGCCCAGCTCCAGCCATTAAAGCCATTGGGGAGTGAACCAGTAGATGAAAGATCTCTCTCTGTGTCTTTCCCTCTCTCTGTCCATAACTCTGCCTCTCAAATAAATGAATAAAATATTTTTAAAAAGATGTATTTTATTTGAGAGGCAGAGTTACAGGAGAGAAAGGGAGAGAGAGAGAGAGAGAGAGAGAGAGAGAGAGAGACATCTTCCATCTGCTAGTTCACTCCTCAAATGGCCACAACAGCCGGGGCTGGGCCAGGCTGAAACCAGGAGCCTAGAACTATACCTGGGTCTCCCACATGGGCTCAGGAGCCAAAGCACTTATGGTATTCTTCCCTGCCATACGGGTTGCTGCCATTGCAGGCAAGGGACTAATCCACTATGCCACAGTGCTGGCCCCAAATCTATAAAGTATTTAGAACTATGCTGGCAACATATGGCTTTGTTACATGTGTTTGTTAAATAAAATAAATCCTGACTCCCTATGCAAAGTGTTTTCCACAGTACCCTGGTGCTCTCTTCTAATCAGCTTACAGGTTTGTTTGTTTTTTAAGATTTCTTATTGAAAAAGTATTAAAAAAAGTGACTGGGAGAGAAATGAGAGAGAGAGAGAGACATTCACTGGTTTACTCTCTAAATGCCCACAAAAACCAAGTCCAGGCCAGTCTGAAGCCAGGATCCAGAATCTCCATCTTGGTCTCCCACACAGATGGCAGGGGCTCAAGTACTTAAGCCATCTTCCACTGCCTTCCCAGGGGCATGAACAGGAAGTCGGTTTGGAAAACAGATAGCCAGGACTTGAATTGGCACTACAGTATGGGATGCTGACATTGCAAGCAGTGACTTAACCCACTGCACCACAACACTGGCCCCTACAGCTATTCTTTAGAAAGGGAAACAGAAGAGAAGGTGATAGAGAAGAGCAATTTGGAGATGCTGATTGTAAAGTTTAAAGGAATGTAGCAGCAAGCTATGGAATAATAGCACCCAGCAGACAAGAAAAAGGTAAACAGATTCTGCCCCAGATCCCTTAGAAAGAATGAAATTTAGCCAACACCTAGTTGTCAACCTACTGAAACTACTTTGTATCTCTGATCTTGGAAGCAGTGAGAATAGGTTTCTGTTGTTTTAGGCCACTAAGTTTGTAGTAATTTGTTCCAGCAGCAGTAGAAAATTGATACTCTGTCCATGGGATTCTGTTTTGCAGCTGATATTCAGAACCACAGGCCTACTGATGTGCAACTGGGAGTGGAAGGTCAATGTGAAATTTACATAAAAATGAAAACCACTGTTAGCTATCCTCCCTACTAAGCAGCTTTCATTTTTAAATTGAATTTAGAGAGGTGAGTCAAAGTGTGGGAGGCAATAGGAAATTATGATGTCAAGGCTTAGCAGAGAAATGGCCAGAAAAGTGACCCTTCAGTGAACAGAGGGGCCTGGAGACCTTGAAAAACCATGGGACTTCTGACAAGACTGGAGAAGAGGCAGATGAGTTGTTTGTCAAATTCATGAAAGCTTTGAGTTTGGCCAGATGTTGGAGCAGGGGTTAAGGCCAGAAGTTCGGTGGGAAAGGTGAGAAAGATACAAGATTGTCAAAGTCTGAATCAGAAGTC